>NC_137604.1:49296235-49536235 GCF_963280865.1 Gymnoscopelus braueri | reverse complement strand
TATATGCAGGAAAGAAGTCAGAGCATATAGGTTTTTGCAGCAGTGCATGCAGAACCACTGTTTGGGGTTCACTGCTTTGCTAAAGACACCTTGGCAATTATGGTACACATATCGATGCAACATGGGACACTCACTCACAGAGAAGCAATAGTTTACACTTTCAGCAGATCGGGAGAAGAGGCCGTAAATTGGCCACGTACTGTAAATAATGCAGGTTTTGGAAAAGCAATAAGGGCCCCCCCCTCTTGTAAAGAAATACACTTTCTTATAAAGTGCATTCCTTTACAAGAAAAGAAAGTGTTGCCAGGGACACAGTAGTTTATCTCTATTATAATTTCAGAGAGAAGCAAAATAACCAGCAAGATGTGTTCTGCTAGATACGGTTGGCGGTTAGATTCATTAAGCTACCAGATTGCCAGGAAATTACAAATTATTTGTTCCACTCTTTGTGTCTGATGTGAGCATGTGTGCTTGTTGGCACACCATCCATATACATTTTTCTCACATATACTGTATATCATTTATAAAGTATTTTTCTTCACTATTTCTACAGAATAAAGAACAACACAATTTTAAAACAATATTGTTGTATGTTGTCTGTGTTACCATAGGTGTGCTATTGTTGCTTAGGTAGGAACCTGTAATATAAGTGTGTGACACATGACACCTGTTGTTGGTTGCACTGGACCCAGAGTGCTGGGATGTTTGCTTACTGAGCTGGAGCGCGACCTCATTTAATAAACTATTGCCCAGTAACAGAATTTAACATTATGCACACCTACTCTGAAATTGCTGTCCGAAAAATTGTCTGTGACAGTGCTTTTTATTTTTCAATCGAAACCAGTTCGATTGCTGCATTTTTCAGATAAGTTAAAAACATATTGATCAATTCAAACTTGTGCCGGACTCAGTGTGCAAAGACCTTCTGATGTATTTTTGGAAGAAGAGAATACTTTTCTTAACCTTAAATGTTTTCCCTACACCTCCTTGTCACTTGTAATTGAATATCCCATTAAAAGCATGCATCAAAACTGAAACTGATTTAATAGACTTTCGGTTTTGGCCACACATTTTTATTTCATGCATCCCTATTCTCCAGCCACTACTTCACAGCTTGAAAACAGACTCCTGCCAGAGATTCTGTGAATCTTACAGCAATACAGCATGTTTATCTCGCTTTGGGTTTGGAAAGCTACCTTTGGGATTTGCTTGGTGAATGTTAAATCAACATAATGTTTTTTTTCATAAATGTACCACTTTCTGAATTTACTGGCTGATCGTTGTGCAGTGGCTTTGGACAGGAGGTAGAACAGCCATCTGGGAACAGGACGGTTCCCGGTTCGATCCCCTCTTCTTGGCATTGTGTTGAAGTGTACTTAAGCACAATCTGGGAACCCATCGTCAAGAACAACAGCACCCCCAGCGTTTTTCACTTTTGCATTTGACTCTGGGGGGAGTGATTAAATAGACCGACGATGACTGGAAACCGGCGTTTGGTCTCTGCCCTCAGCCCTCCACTTCCGGTGGTGCGCCTATGTTTTCATTCCCACTAACAATATTTCTCCACGGAACACTAACACCATTTCTTCCAAAGAACATGGATCGTTTTGGTTATAAGCCCACTTGTTTCTATGATGAAAGAACAAGTTAAAATGTTACTAACTTTCTGTGGTTTTGTTGGCTCCGAGGACGCTATTGTTAAATGAGTTTGGGTTTGTTTCCAGTGGGAAGCGAACGCAGAGATGTAAATCCCGACCACTACATTTGATTGGGTAGAGGGCGGCCTGCTTCCTGATCTGAAGACACGCCCACTTGTAGGCCAACGCTCACACGTTCTGAATGGGGCTCCCGACAGATTCAGATTCACTCTGAATCTGTTCTTGAGAGATTAACTTAAGCAAGACACTGAACCCCTAACTGCTCCCGAAGTACACAATGGTACCTTGCATGGTTGCCTCCACCGGTGCTGTGTGTATACCGGTAGGTGAATATAGGGTGTAGACCATTTACCAATGCAGACTATGTTAAAGTATTAATTATGAGGCTACACACACACAATTGTGTTCAATTAACTCCAAATATAAAATTGACCCATAATGGGCTGTTCAGACAAGACGCAGAGAGGTGGCAAGTGCCATCGACTTCAATGAAGGAATGAGTGGTTTGCAGTGGTGGGAAAAGTACACACATGTTTTTACTTAAGTAAAAGTATCAATACTGCAAAGTAGAAATACTCTGTTACAAGTAAAAGTCCGGAATTCAAAATTGACTTGAGTAACAGTACAAAAGTATTGGTATCAAAATATATTTAAAGTACAAATACCTCAAAATTGTACTTAAGTACAGCACTTACTGTAAGTAAATGTACTTAGTTACTTTCCACCACTGGTGGTTTGCCGCTTGTCAGACTTGTTGTGCTCTGGGGTAGCTTAGCGCAGTGCCAGTTTTCCAGTTCCACTGTCTGCCACTCCCTCAAAGTTCAAACTAATTCACCTTTGACCCCTCTAGCCACTGACCTTTCAACGTGTAGCCAATAGCAAGAGACTGAACGACCACACACACACCGTCTGTCACACACAGAATGATACACAAAATGAACTGTATGTGTGACCACACTAGGGAGTTGGGACTACCATGATTTAAATAGGCTGAATAAATATTTGCATGGTGAAACATCAGACTTCAATTGGGGCTACAGGGTTTGTAACAAATAAGCACTACTACATTGATATCTACCTTACCAGGCAGCGCTAGCTGACGATGTTAGCCAGAATGTAGCGTCCCATGTGGATGGTTAGAATTAGAAATGGGGAATGACATTGCCCAGTATGCCCCTGGGTGCAGAAAGTATGCCTATTGTGTCTCTATGACATTATTTGAATAGGAAATACGGTGGGGGATTATCTTGTGAGCAAAGCTCGGGTCATTGCATTAATATATAAACAAAGAGGGTTGACAATATTGATATTTTTGACGCTGCTGGCTCTCTGCTTGAACTGATGGTGACGGCAAGCCGCGCGGGGGGTTGCTGTCTATACGGTGTGTTCGTCTTGTGTGAACGCAGCGGCTTTCACACAGGATCCATTCTGCTTTAAGTGTGTGCAGCAGTGAGGACGTTTTAAAACAGCAGTGGGACAGTAAATGACAAAATAGTGATAAGTGGCAATATTACAGTATTTAACACGCACACGTGCACGCACGCACGCACACGCACACGCACACACACACACACACACACACACACACACACACACACACACACACACACATACTGTATGTACCTTCTGTGCGGATGGTGAAGGGGGAGTCCCCTAATCTCTTGGCTGAGAACTGCCCCCCCAGAGAGGTCATTAGAAAGCACAGGCTGAAGAAGCCAATCCCCACCACGAATATCCTGGAACACCAAGAGAGGAGGGAAGAGGAAGAGAGAAGAGAGGAAAACGGGGGGGGGGGGGGGGGGGGGTGCAGGTAAAGAGAAGGGGGTGAGGTGAGTAGTGAGATGTTGGGAGGGGCCAGCAGACAGAGGCATAGATGAGAGGCGAGAGAGACGTTAAAAACAGGAGTGGAGGATGTACGGAAGATCGACGACAGGGTGAGACATGGAGGATGGGAACCGGTGTGGTCGAGGTTGAAAAAGAAATGCAACCAAGAAGAGGAAGGGGGGGGGGGGGGTGGAAGAGAAGATAAAAGTTAAGAAACATCAGATATTTGAAGGCGGAGGATAAATACAGTAGAAATACATCATCATGCAGAGAGAATGCAGAAAAGATGATGATGATGATGATGATGATGCCAGGCACTCATTCCTGTATCTCATTGGTTCTCAACCAGTGGTCCGGGGACCACCAGTAGTCCTTGAGGGGGTTCCAGGTGGTCCCAAGCTAAATGATGGAGAGTTGGTAACCAAATGGACCCTTATAGATCTTTAACTCTTGAGAGTGTAAAATGGTTGTTGAACATCTGCATTACTTAATTTGAAAACCACTGCTGTATCTGACTGCGTGGTGTGCTGTTAGAAAGCTGGCACACACCTACAGTAGGACTAGCGTCAATGTCCACATAAGGGCAAGTATAGTCGTATATCCCCAAGCACAGGCATAATGCATGTGTATGTTTATGCACTATGTTACTGTAGGTAACAAGAGGAGAGGAGAGCGGAGAAGAGGCCATGGCTATATGAGTACATTGTGTAGACAGCTTCAAGATTCAAGGTATTTCTTTGTCACGTGCACATACATTACAGCTGGTAGAAACACTGAAGGTATAGTGCAATTCTAGTACTCCAGGCTTTCCTCAATAGTGTAAAAACATTAAATACGATTAAGTTAGAATCAGTCAAGACTCAAAATAAGTCGAGTACACTCTCTCTCTCACTGTCTCTCTCTCTTTCTCTGTCTCTCTCTCTCTCTCTTTACTCTTAGTACCTCTACGTACACTAAAGTCTGTGATGCACAAACCGGTCTCATCTTGCTTTTCTGTCAAAACAACAAAAAAAATTGGTCATAATGTACACCACATCTGCTATTACACTATATTACACTATTGGAGTATAAAAAGTTGACAATGCAATTGTAGGAGTTAAGGCCACCCTCTCCCTGAAACTCACCATTTCCAATCACCACAGCATAAATATATACCTGCGCTTGCATGACTAAACTGTTTTTCTGCTTCACAACCTCCACCCAACCCCAACCCCCGCCGCCCACCCCTACTCTCTCTAACATCCCTAACTGGAGCCTTTTTTGGGGTCCAGTGGAAAGGCACCTTATTATTTTTGCGGTCTGCTTAATGTTTGGATGCAAGAGCAGCCTCAAGCCATTTGACTCCCTCCTCCAAGACGCTCTGCTGGATCCTCACCAACAATTCATACTCCGTGGAGCCCACATCGCCCCCGGGAAACACAATGCTACAGCTGACTCACCCTTTCATCTTTCCCTGCAGATTTCTAAGTTTGGCACCCAACTCTGATCCTCTTGCCAAACCCATTTCCGCTGTTTTCCATGATGATTTTCACGGAAGCTCCCAGGTCCAACACCTCGTGACCCAGTCATGCCTCCACATCAACGGTTTTGCACCCAGAACCTTTTTCCATTTACCTCACTGCATGGAAACACCTTTAAAGTCTTCCCCACCCATGCCATGCAGGAATCGCCTTCCCCTCAACCTCAACCTCATAACCATCACAAGTTTCATCACCCCATACTCTCAGACCCATCTGTGTGATGGCTGTCATGCTGAGCCTGTTAGTAGTTTGACAAAGACATGTAAGCTGCTGAGGTAAAGGTGCAGGGTTGGTGTACGGTGCTCACGTTTACACACACACACCCACATCACCATGATGAGGTCTCCAGCACAGCGTCGTAATGGCTGATTTTACACTTGGTTGCATGCTGAAAATGGCCGATCTACACCCGAGCGCAACCAAGCATAAAACTACTTGTCTTTTAGTTCTACTGGATCTATTCTCCACTAGTTCCCTCCCTAACATTTTAGTCTAGTTTTTATTTGTTGACGAAATTGTCAATATATTTAGTCTTAGTTTTAGTCATCGTAGCTTAGTTTTTATATTGTTTTCGTCAGTGGAAAAATGTAGTCGACGAACATTTTTCGTCATAGATTTAGTCGACAAAATCAACACTGCTGCACACCATTCGCACCAGCCTCAGAATACTCCACTCTCGGTAGACTCTGTTTTTCCTTCGCCTCGCAGAGCCTCAGAGTTCAGGTCCTCCATTGACAGCACAATCTATTTCTCTGAATCCTTCACCTTCACACCCAAACAAAGCAAGACTAGTCTGCAACTACCACATGAGACACTCCTGCAATGCTTCACCTCAGGACCCCCAATTCACTACCTTCCCCTCATCGAATCCTGGCCACACCTCATCTCTACTACGGCCACTTCTGCATCGATGCTGCCTTCCCAACCACATCATCCTATGTTCTTTGGCGCCGGTCCTCTCAGGTTTACCGTAGCTACATCCACAGCAATATTCAGGTTGCCTATAATTGTCTTTAGCGAACCTTCCAGAGGTTTTTCGGTGATTGGCGGTGATTAAAAGGCTTTTAAGGAAAACAAGCGCTCTCCTTCCCTCGCTTCTGTTACAGATACTCTGCATAAGGGGTAGATTATAGTCTCTTTTAGTACGTCTACTAAGCGGAAACCAGCCAATCAGAATTAAGGATTTGATCTAACCGTTTTAGAAAGAGATATTCTTCATCACTTGATGCAGGTTAAATGCAGCCTGTCAACACTTCTATAGTATACTGGCAATGACTACGGCAACTATACTGGCTTGTCAAGTAGCAATGTAAAGCTGTTATGTACGGTATAGGACTGTATAGAAGTGTATGAAAATGTGACAATGCATTAATGTTTTGTGAATTCTCATAAACCCAATGAGGATTTCCTCATGCTCCACCAATTACTTGGTGAGTTAACTCAATAACATTTGAAATGTAATGCCTCAACTGCTGTGGAAAGGAAGCATAATGAAACAAGACAGATGGCCCTATTTTGGGGCAGGCTCATTGGGCATGAGGCAAGCACCGGATGGGCAAATTGGCCATTTACAGAGATGCAGTGGCGTGTTTTCTCCGCCAGCGTGTGGGGACTTGCCATGCACCACACACACACACACACACACACACACACACACACACACACACACACACACACACACACACACACACACACACACACACACACACACACACACAGTGAGAGAGGGAGAAAGACGCAGTTTGACGTACGTCAATAGGGAACAGCACTATGGAACTATATGTGGTGCAGTAGCACGAGTCTAGGAACAAGCACATGCAGTGGCAATCCAGCAAGAACTTTTCAAGAGATCATGTTTCGGAGTAAAATGTGGAAAAGTGGAAATTTGGCCTAATAGTGGCATTAGAAGAAAGGCCATAGGTCACCATCAGTAGAGGTCATCTTCCGGGGTTCATAAAGGTGCACAGACAATTCCATGACAATCCTGCCAGTACCTGATATGTACCAAAGTGGACCAAACGGTTGGACGGATGGACAGATGGACCGACCAACTTACTGACATACAGCAGAGCTCAGCCACTGGTGGACATAAAAATCTCAATAGGGAACCGCATTCTGGAACTATAAAATTCCAATGGTCATTATCTCATTTAATTTAACCGTTTAGAGCCAACGTTGCACAGATTACTTCTAATTATCTGTTTCCGCACGAGAGGCCATAAAGCAGAAGCTGATGATATTAGTTGTTTATTAATTAGTATCCCCATTAGCTGGCATGTGAATACCATCTAGCAGTCCTGGGGTTCAATACCCCAATAGTCAATAGCAAGACAAATTAAATGTAAATTATTCATTAAGATTGACCCCTCCAAAGTCCAACCCAACTACGAGTTGTTTGCTTGAGTGCAGGGCAGACTGTGAAATATAACAACACTTCCTCCTCTCATTAGAAGTTCTGAAGAAAACTTTTTGATATTACATGAGATCATAACAAATGGCCTCCTATCAACAGCATTGAAGAATGGCCACTTAAGAATAAGGTATTGAACTAAACCGACTGCCCCAGAGGGATGAGACTGATGATGAATAATCTGATAAGTATTGGCCACGGTGGTTTGGCAGGCTTCCACAGTGACTTAATACTCTCTGCTGGAGCCAGTGTATTTGGTCTTCACTCATAATACACTGGAATGACTACAAGGATGTAGATGATGACTGTTTTGAAGTGTCCCTGTTGCTGACCCCCCCCCCCCCTCCATTATTTTGCTGACACTGATAATCTATGAGTGTCAAAAAGGAGAAAAAAAAGAAAACTGGTGTCCAAATCTGTTTTGTGTAAATATTGAGGCATGAAATAGGATTACAGTAATGTGTTTACAAAAAACAGTACCATAGCTTTAATCTCTTAATCGCAAAAAAATTACTTGAATGGATGATCATGTGTTTTACACCAAAACATGTCTACAAAAGGGGAAACGTCATTTTGATTGTAAATATTATATGCATATTACAGCGTCACTTAAAACAAACTCATGTAATGATTATGCTAAACTGCATTTGGTACAATTATTTTGTAATTGTATTGGGAATAAACTGACAAATTACCAGAATATTTTAACAGACCTCTGGAGGAGTAATCCAATAGCAACTGGATGTACTGTAATAAGGTTATCGCTGAGTTGGAGACATCCAATGGATTGTATTATTGAATATCAATCCAACCTTACAGTAAGCATTAATCACTAAACACTAACTGTGACTGATTGCGTTTTTGAACACTGATCATCAGCTTCATTTGCTGATGGTGTAATCTCTGCCGAGTAGTTTAATGTGCAACATTTTTATCAATGTGATGAGCACAAAGACCAGACAAGAACCGCAGATGACTGGTCTAAATTAAACGCTATCAATTGTGTAATGCAGGGGTCTTCAACAGGGGGTCCGGGATCCCTAGGTGGGTCTTCAGAGCTACTACAGGGGTGCCGCCATTTTTTTTTTTACAGTAACAACTTGAACCCAAGCATCCCTTTTCTGGAGTAACGTGCACCGAAAATAGCAGATCTACAAGCTCACAAGACGTGTAGAACGTCTATTTTCGATCTACAAGTGTTGTTCAGAAAATAACTAAACACATTAATTTACGCAACAGTGATGATAGTGCTGTCAAACAAGTCTATGAAGCTGTCTATGAAATCAATGGAAAAGGTTTAATATGAATATATTTAATATATATGTAGTGGGGGTCCCTGCTTCATCCCTCTCTCCGCTAAGGGGTCCTTCGCCTGAAAAACGTTGAAGACCCTGGACCTCTCTCTCCCCCTGTCTCTCCCCCGGTCTCTCTGTCTCTCCCCCTGTCTGTCTCTCTCTCTCTCTCTCTCTCTCTCTCTCTCTCTGTCTCTCTCTCTCTCTCTCTGTCTCTCTCTCTCTCTCTCTCTCTCTCTCTCTCTCTCTCTCTCTCTCTCTCTCTCTCAATTTACGAAATATTAAGATGATACTGCACTTGTAACAGACATGGGACAAAATGTGCCAGGATAACACAATCATTAATGATCATTGTATTTTGGCGCAGAGACGTTAACTGATCTCAGTCCAGATTTTCTTTAGAGGTGCCCACAGCTAAATGGGTCTAGAGGCCATCTGGTCATCAGAAGGTCCCTGTTCGCCCTCTAGCCTCGGTCTACGTGTTAAAGTGTCCCTGCAGCAAGACACTTATCCACTATCTGCTCCCTGGGCATCACATTAATAGCGCCCACTGCTCCTAATAGGATGGGTTTAATGTAGAGGACAAATTTCACGTCTGTGCAAAATGTACTGTGACAAAAATACCCCCTTTCCCCTCCTTGCCAGTCCAATGAAATTATATAATCAAAGGATTATTGTTCATGGCATTGAACCCCATGAACCAGAGATTATTCACTTGGGGATATGAAGCTATGCTTTACCCACTAATGCACCTACTGTAGTACAACTAATTCACAACGGGCACATTGGCGACAGGGACACAGTCAATGCGTGTGTAATAAATGTTAAATATAATATGAACACAAAAGGTCTCCAGCCGCTCCTGTAGTAAATAGTAATTATATCATGTATGTCATGTACTTAATCACAACTCTACAGTACAGATGTCTTAACCCATTCAATCTGGGGACGCAACTGTGTCATTTTAGATTTTTAGCTATAGCCTATAACCATTATGTTATACTTTGGCTATTCAAAAATAGCTGATATCCAAGCGATTTTAGATCTGCTATTTTTGAAAATAGCAGATCTAAAATCGTGAAAAGTTGTGCAAATCTTTAAATATATATATATATATATTTTTAGACTACATTCTTAACTCAAATCTTTGCTTCTGGGGATCCCTGGAACAAAACGTTTTCATGTCAAGGACCCCCAAAATTATATGTATTTGGTCGCGGACCCCCATCTCAAAATGTGTTGTTCCAGGGACCCATTCTAATTCTCTACACAGTTAAATCGTCCATGTTGACTTAACTGAGTTAAATTAACAATGAGAATTCTATTGTTTCTCCCCATACATGAAGTCATACAGATATGTGCACATCGTGCAGTATGTTTCTGTCTTATGGGTGTGTGAATACAAGACAGGGAGGAAGGAAGAAGAGACGGACACAAGGAGAGTGAAGAACAAGCGAGAGCTAAGTAAATGTGTGTTAGAAACAGAGTGACTCATAGAGGAACAACAGAGAGCCAAATGAAGACATTAATGCTTAATTTATACACCGTGGTACGACAAAGAATAAATCAGGCGTGACATCCAGCAGCGTGCGTGGGTGTACTGTACAGAAGCTGGCTCAGTTTGTTCACCAGCCCTGTCCCGGGGCGATCATTTCCTGTCTTATCATTTAGCCGTTTTTCAAAGCAGTGTTAGGTGGGCGATAGGGGAGGATTAGGCCCAGGCCCAGCCTGACGAGTCTTTAATTAACAGGCTTAAAGTAAATGCTCTGCTCCCTATAATTGGATCAGAAGGAGAGATCCGCTATCACCTAATTGGCTCGCTCGCACGTAAAACACTTATCAGATTTCACCCCAAGGTAAGAAGGTTCTGAAGCAAGAGTGAGTTTTTCCAAGCATGGCGAGGCGGGGGGTGGAGGTGAGAGGACTGATACATTCCAAGAAAACTTTAATAGTGTTTTTTATTTTTTCATTTCAGATTGCTTCAGACCCAATATCAAGGAGGCACGGGTAACATTTTGAGCCAATTTGAGTGAATTTTACAACTCTCTCACTTATCCATGTTATCGTATGCTGTTTTTTGTTTAGATTATTTGTGGCAGCTTTTTCTTTATTTAATATAGGAAAGTAGATAGGAGAGACAAAGAAGCATGACGAGAATTTGATGTGGATCTTGGACTTCATGTGGCCAGCATGTGACGTCAGTCATCTATTACATCGGTTGTCTATGCCATAGATCTATGCCATAGACAACCGAGTGCGCGCTTGTGTGTGTACGCACGAGATGAACAAATATCATAGCAATGCTTGATATTCCATACTGACTGGCTATAACTGCCTTCCAAATTTTACTTGGAGGGACCCATTTTAAACAAAATGCCAAATATTGCAGACAAATCGTCCGATTGACCTCAAATATGAATCACATATTGAGGGGCCTCTACGCTGCGCAGAGCCTAAAGAAATTCTACATAGACCCATAGGGAGCGCAAAAAATGACAAATGTCACTGTTTATTGCAGAATGTATTGCCATGTGAGTCTCAAACAGCTTTTTGATATTCCCTACTGTTTGCATGTAATTGGCTTCAAAGATTTGTAGGAGGGGCCGATTATCCAATCAACCCTAATTTGGAGGGGGTACCTCAAATGCAAAAGGTTTTATCGGTATATCATAGAAAGGCTATTTACGCCTGCAGTTTCCTCAGATCCTGAGGGCTGCAACCCATGACAATTCTGGGTTGGCCACCCGGCCTGGCGGAGATATGCACTCCACAGATTGCCTCTATCTAGTTCAAGTTGCCAACAACCACATTCTTCTGCTGCTTCAAAAGAGGTTGCATCATAAAACCTCTAAGCCTATATCATTGTTTTCTTTAGATGCTACGGTTAATGATGATGACACTCATAAAACCTGTGATGTTGTGTAATGACTATAGCTATTCCCCACTGTTTTATATTCCAATCCTCACAGAATAGTAGAGTTTATTGTCAGCAAGAATAGAGCTTTTTTAACAGCTAGTTACTGACTCAGAACATATTTGAATCAAAGCTTAATTCAATGATATTATTGCAAATATGCACGGATTTAGCTAAACCTTAACGTTTCAATTGCTGGAAAGCCCTGGCTTTCATTACCTGTTTTAGCATTATCACAGATGACTTATATTTTGTTCAGTGGGTTTTGTGGAGGCTAAAGTGCTCCTATTGTATATTGGCTTGGATGCCTTTTATAAAGTTGATCAAAATAGTGCAGTCCCACCCAGTTCAAAAAAGCTAGTCTATAGCTTTCAACCTGTTATACCCTATAAATACTGGGAAATTAACTCAACGATTTCAAGACTGTTATTTATCTGTGGCTTGCTAGACCAGATGCATTAGGCTGACACAATATGGCTATGACACAGCATGACAACCTGACTGTATACATTATTTAAGCTTTACAAAATTTAAAACCTTATGGAATATTTTCTTTCCTGAACTAAGTCCACTTAATTGTGCAGGACACTATAAAGTCACAAGCATCTAACTTGGGCTCTTTATAAACAGTCTCTTGCTATTGCAAATTCTGTGGCGGTGTACCCATGGACATACACAACATTTAATGTCTCTGTTGGGGAAACATCTGCACGTGTTCGTGTGAATGGGGACGCAGAGCACACACACACACACACACACACACACACACACACACACACACACACACACACACACACACACACACACACACACACACACGATCTCACACAGAGAGAGGGAGAGAGAGAGAGGGAGAGAGAGAGAGAGAGGGAGGATGAGGGCTCCTCAACTGTATGTAATGTCATAATCATCAGGGTTTCCACATCAATGAAGGTATTTCTACCAAAGAAATGCATTCTTTATCACAGGCTCACAGCATGCACACTGACTATAGAAAATAAACCCTGTCCCACAGTCATTAAAGCAAATACTGTGGCAACAATTATCTATATAATATAATATAATTATGCTACACTGTAGTAGTCTCTATTAGGCTATAGACATGAAGTAATCAGCATGCTGCAAGTATTATGAGGGTGAACTGTGCAAGCATGACTGTATAGTGTCCCTTACCTGAACGGCTTGAACGTTAGTAGACATCTTCTAACCATTATTTGACCGTGTCGGCGCTTCCAGCAATCATTTCCCAAAACAAAAGACAAAATCGGCGACCCTCAACATGGTTAACCTGATCATCTAAAACTTGAGGTGGCGAAACGTCTCATCTGCGTCCCATCCAGTCAAGTGCTCCTTTCATACACTGTACACTTGGAAAATGCGCTCTGAGATCTGAAATGAGGCAACTATACAGCCCGCCTAAGTGTAAATTGCGTATAATTAAATGTAGATTTTCAGTCCGTGACAAATCCTTCCTCAGTCAGTGGTTCTATCAAAATGTCACTCCGTCATCAAATAAGTGCAGTCATAATCTCTCGCTTTGAAGTCACTGTAGGTTGTGTTGTGTGGTCCGTTTGAGTCATATCACACCCGAGCTGCTTCCCAACTAAACTGATTCAAATGTTTGGACTAGCCTACTGTATGTGTGTCTACATTTCATATTCCTTCTCTAGTCTCTACTCTAATCGAAAGCAGAGCTACAGGATGTTTCTACTGCACGGCGAAATCAGCTGTTCTCTCGTATTCATGCACTTGACACTCTCTCTCTCTCTCTCTCTCTCTCTCTCTCTCTCTCTCTCTCTCTCTCTCTCTCTCTCTCTCTGAGGTATGTGGATCGTAGTAGTTGGCACTTGGCAGCAGGCAGGCTGATTGTGTTGATTCGTCTCAAACCTCCTCGGGCAAACTGAAACTCATTTCGTAATGGCGCCATCTATGGTTTTCGTTCAAGCAGCTGATGTGCCACGTGGGAGACGTCACTTAAAGTAGAGCTACAAATTATTATTATGTTGTTGTGCCTCCTTAAGGAGCATTATGCTCACTTGTGAAATTGGATGTATTTTCTTATTTTAGTGAATCTTAATAAATTCTCTCTCTCTCTCTCTCTCTCTCTCTCTCTCTCTCTCTCTCTCTCTCTCTCTCTCTCTCTCAGGCTACATGTGAAAGAGCAGTGTATTTAATTGAATGTCCAAATGAGACACAGTTATTAGAGGAGTAAAGCCTCGCCATTGACTCCGTCAGAACCATGGACAGTGACTTTAAAAGGCACCGCTATTGGGATGATAACAGCGGCACCCAGCGGCCACTGGTTGAACTCGGCTTGGCACGATTTTGTCCAACACTGATAGCCGTTTTGTTTTTGCACTAACTTCTCCAGATCTTTGCCAAAGAAGAAAGAGCATGAATTTCACTCATCTTCTACCACTGCACTGAATAATTAAGCTACAACATGTTGCAAAAGTAGCCTACAGGTACATTGCCTCAAGCAGGGAAACAAACTAAAACTTTGGGAATATTCCCTCTGTCAGACCAACAATTTACTGTGGTCATTTTCAGTCTCTTCACAGATTAAATAGTGTTGGAGTCAGCGGTGCAGCAAAGCAGAAATGTGGAGCCAGGGGGGAGATCTGGGACCAAACGATGGGGTGAAATTTCAAACTCTCTTCACACATGACTGACTCTGATCGTGGAAACCTTACTGACACCCACGCAGCCTGCCTCACCATGTGCTTCTGGGATATGTTGGCCCTGTGTGGAGTTCATTGGTAAACGTGATGTTGACTTCATACCGTGCATGCAAGATCAAGCGCATCATGTCAAGCGCATCATGTAAGTATCATCTCAGTATCGTGGTCAGTATCGTGTCAGTATCATGGTCAGTATCATCATGGTCAGTATCATGGTCAGTATCATGGTCAGTATCATGCCAGTATCGTGTCAGTATCATATCATATCATATCATATATCAGAAAGAATGTACCTGTTTTGCACATCCATTGTGATTTTACATCATGTGTATTCTCTATATTCTCTGTATTATTATTATTCTCATTATTATTATTATTATTATTATAATTTTTTTTCATGTTCTTCTATACTATATCTTACTTCACTGTTTATTGTTTTCTATTGTATATACTGTATCTGTGCTGTACTCAGGGCGTCCTCGCAAAAGAGAGCTTGCTCTCAACGGACTACCCTGAATAAATAAAGGTCAATAAAATAAAATCATGGTCAGTATCATATCAGTATGTCAGTATCATGTCAATATGTCAGTATGTCAGTATCATGTCAGTATGTCAGTATCATGTCAGTATCATGTCAGTATCATGTCAGTATCATGGTCAGTATCATGGTCAGTATCATGGTCAGTATCATGTCAGTATCATGGTCAGTAGTGTCATGGTCAGTATCATGGTCAGTATCATGGTCAGTATCATGGTCAGTATCATGTCAGTATCATGGTCAGTAGTTTCATGGTCAGTATCATGTCAGTATCATGGTCAGTATCATGTCAGTATCATGGTCAGTATCATGGTCAGTAGTTTCATGGTCAGTATCATGGTCAGTATCATGGTCAGTATCATGTCAGTATCATGGTCAGTATCATGGTCAGTAGTTTCATGGTCAGTATCATGGTCAGTATCATGGTCAGTATCATGGTCAGTATCATGTCAGTATCATGGTCAGTAGTTTCATGGTCAGTATCATGTCAGTATCATGGTCAGTATCATGTCAGTATCATGGTCAGTATCATGGTCAGTAGTTTCATGGTCAGTATCATGGTCAGTATCATGGTCAGTATCATGGTCAGTAGTTTCATGGTCAGTATCATGGTCAGTATCATGGTCAGTAGTTTCATGGTCAGTATCATGGTCAGTATCATGGTCAGTAGTTTCATGGTCAGTATCATGTTAGTATCATGGTCAGTATCATGGTCAGTATCATGTCAGTATCATGGTCAGTATCATGGTCAGTATCATGTCAGTATCATGTTAGAAAATATGAAACATTGCAGCTTTAACCTCCTACAGTACATGACTGAAAAATCACCTATAGCCTATTGTATAAGAATAGCTATGCTGATTAGCTAATGCATTTTAGGACACATAATAGTAGAGATCACTGCAAAAGGTATTAAATTTGGTGTGACAGCGAGGGGTAGCACTGAGAGGAACATGCTGTCAGTGTTGCAGTGCTCATGTGAGAACTTGATGTTCATACACAGAGTAACACTAACATCCAAACAGTGCGGAATAATGTGTCTACGGGAGACATCACATTATTAACTTGAAGCAGAATACTTCTAAATACTGTGTGGGACGTGGGCCTGCATGGCTCTCACTTGCACAAAAGACTATGTTTGATATACCTGCTGCTAAGTGTTGTCTCTACTTGTATAAGAGACTGTGATATTCTGCCTTGTTTTTATTTTCTATGCACCTCATGCATATGTTGTGTCTTGTTTCCTTCGTTTTTTTTTCTATTTTCTGTTCTTTTAACTATTTTGAAACTGCAAATGTTGGTAGCTTGTACAAAAAGAATAATTCACCAACTATTTTACACCTGTAAAGCTGTTGAAGGACCTGGCCCCTGCATCAAAAAGGTTTAAATCTCTAACACAGGGGTCTTCAACCTTTTCAGGCCAAGGACCCCCTAACTGAGAGAGAGATGAAGCAGGGACCCCCACTATATATTACATAAAATTGTGTTGCAGATTAAAGCTTTTCCTAGATGTTGGATTCATGTTAATGTGTATTTTCAGATATTTAACGACTTAAACCGACAATACTTAGTAAACTTTCACTCTGTACTTGGTCTGCTCTTTTTTCCCCTCTTTGCCAAAAATAGCAGATCTACAAGCTCACAACGCCTCCCGCTGCGAGGCGTTGTGAGCTTGTAGATCGGCTATTTTCGGCTAAAGTTGTCCTTAGAATAGGGATGCTAGGGTTCAAGTGGTTAATGTAAAAAACAATGATCCTATCACACAGAGATTTAGCGGACCCCCTGTAGCAACTCTGAGGACCCCCTACGGGTCCCGGACCCCCTGTTGAAGACCCCTGCTCTAACATAAATGCATTTACACAGTAGCTGGTTAAATTGTTGATTAAATGGATGATAATGCTTATGATACAATTGACACACAATGAAATGTGATGGAGCAATGACTATTGTAATGAGTATTTAAAACGAATTGACTGAAATCTATGGATAATTTATATCCACATCGCAGCATTGAAAACTGTCAAGTGGCCGAAATGTACGTCACGTGAAACAAAGTCTAAATTAGAGTTAAGGGTAGCCGAGCTTAAGTTGCTGTCAGGGGTCCAGGGATCTGGAACAACCTGCCTGAGGATATCAGTCTTTCTAAAAATCAGTGTTATCTTTTGAATCACCTCTTAAAATGTTTTGTTTAAATGGAAACTTTACATTTAATCAATCTGATCAATGTCAGTCGAAACAATGGAGGAAAAAGGCAAGAAAAAGAGATGAGGAGAGAAAAAGAAGCTCTCTCACCTATTTATACCAATTAAGTGATTGCTTTTCATAGTCCTCATACTCCTCTCTGCTCGGTCTATCTAACCAAGACAGACTAATTGTGAGTCTGGATTCAGGCACAAAAGCAAACAAAAACAATCCATTACCTCTGAACTGTAATTGAAAGCAGACCCCCAGAGTTAATTACTGATCGTTAATCATCCAGCCCTCCCCTAGCTACCTGTTTTGTTTGACCATTTTTCATTCCAACATCTTTTTTATTCCAATTTATACAAAGCCTCTGTGGACGGGATGTGTGAGCAGGTGCAGGGGCGTGGAATCAAGAGAATAGAGATCAGATGAATGGAGGGATAAAGAGAATGGAATAGTTCAGACAAATGGAGGCCGTGGTGGAAATCAATGTAAGAATAGAAAATGGACATGAGAAGAGGACATAACAATGAGCGGGGATTGATCTATCTGTGATGAATGAGGGAAATGGCTTTTTGGATTGACTTGAGGTGGGGCTGGTTGATCGTGTGCCGTTTTGCACGAGGTTGAAAGTCTATGCAGTATTGTGCTGCTGAGTGACAGTGCAGGTTGAAAAGTGAGAGAAGATTTGCATTTTCATCACATCGGAGAATGAGTGTCTCGCCCCGTGTGGCTTGGTGCTGACACACACACACACACACACACACACACACACACACACACACACACACACACACACACACACACACACACACACACACACACACACACACACACTCGGGTACGCGCGGGCATGCACGCACACACAGTCCTTCAGACACAAACCCATGGTGATTTCTCAAGACGATGCACGACCCTCTCAATCTTTGCAATGTGAGAGTGACAGCCTCACAGTGGCCCCAAGTGAGACCGTGAGACATTTTCAGACAGCCAGGGGATCACCCCTTCAAAAGACAACATGCCAAGGCAAGCTGTTGTGTTGTGTACATACCAAGCCTACTCTAGAAGGAGGCAACATTTCCTCTTTCTAGCAATCATGATAATTCAAGATGCTACTTATGTAAGAGAGCAGCCATGAAATATTTGCATTATCGTAAATGCATGAGTACTTTTCCCTTAAATACAGTAGGTTCAAACATTTGTGTATTTAGACCTTGTTTGATCTTTTGTTGGGTGAGAATTCCAAGTAAACCATGTTACAAAATAAGTTACATACAACTTCAAATTTTACACATGCTATTTTGTATATTTTACCTCAATGCCAGATGGATTATGCATATTAAACAGTGGCATGGCAAAGGCATACATGCTTATTATACAATATGGTGAACCAGTGTACTTACTGTCAGGGAAAGGAGAAGTAGATATAAGTATCTATCTAGTATCTACATATTATGTTCTTGTGTGTGTGGTGTGCTAGGTAAATAAATAAGGCCCATTTCACAAAATAAAGGCAAGATCAAGAGGCCTGTGTCTAGTTAGCAGCAGGTCTAGCAAGAGCTAAGCACTTGAGGAGCCTAATGTGAGGCATGAATCAGAGATTATAGGGCTGGCCTGGAGGTATGAGTGGGCACCTTGCCGCACACTCGTAGCTTACGTGCCAAAAACGTTTATTAAGGACGAGAGAGACAGATAAAAAAAATAAACCAACGTTTCGACAGCCACACTGCCCACCTGAGAAAGGCAGCGATTAGAATTTATGGCCTTAGTAGCTGCAGAATTCACAATGTTTTAGACCCAACTGCAGATTACTTTCTTTACCTTGGGCAAGGAGCTTTTCAAGGTCTCTGCAGAAAGGTTTTATCCAGAGGAAGCCACAGAAGTGGGCTGTGGCTGTAAAGATGGCCGTGCATGACGGTTGGTGATATTCTTCGATATTTGATATTCTTCGACATACGCACGCACGCTTCCTCAAGCAGAATGTTTTGACAGCTATCGGCCCGCTGAGTAAAAGGAGCAGTCATTTGCGTCACTGAGGAGCACCAGGGGGACAAGGGTTAGAGAGCCCACTGAGGGCCGTTAACCTGGCATCGTGACTGACAGACTTTCTGTCTCACTGTTATGACAGAAAGGCTGGGTTGAGATATGCTGTACAGAGGTGACAGATTCCCCAAGGCGTCCTCCCAGGGAAGGACAAGACATGATTACCTCATTGTGATCTAAACAAAAATAATCTCTCCATTTGTCAGTCTCACTCCAGACTTGATGGCCACAAAACAGATGGACTGTCACAACTTACAAGAGATCAGGAGTTGCACATCCGTCTCCTTCGTACAATGCATGTTTTCCTACAAACACACACAAACAAATTAGAGATTAATGCAGATTGCAGAATCTCAACACACGTGGATGTGTGTGTTGAGATTCTGCAATCTGCATTAACAAGCACGCACACGGGTCGGACGGACAGACAGACAGACAGACAGACAGACAGACAGACAGACAGACAGACAGACAGACAGACAGACAGACAGACAGACAGACAGACAGACAGACAGACAGACAGACAGACAGACAGACAGACAGACAGACAGACAGACAGACAGACAGACAGACAGACAGACAGACAGATAGACAGACAGACAGACAGATAGACAGACAGACAGACAGACAGACAGACAGATAGATAGACAGATAGACAGATAGACAGATAGACAGATAGATAGATAGATAGATAGATAGGTGGAGAAACAAGGGAGAGCTTCACCTCATCTTCTATCACTTAATTACGTTATGTGCCAGAAATCTAATCTCTCAGTCCCTCAGTCAGTGGATGTAAATGAGCTGTAAATGGAATGAGATTAGCTGCTGTCTATCGCCTGGCCTGTCCCACAGTGATGAGGAGGAGGGGGATTTGCTCCCTCAATCAAAAAAGGTGAATGGAGTGCACGCAAGCTCAATCTGGTGAGTGAGTGAGTGAGTGAGTGAGTGAGTGAGTGAGTGAGTGAGTGAGTGAGTGAGTGAGTGAGTGAGTGAGTGAGTGAGTGAGCAAGAGAGAGTAAACAATCTGCAAAAGCCATTGAGACAAATTCTAAAGCTCGGCAGCGCTGGCGAGTAGTGCAATATTGGAGCTGTCCATGACTCTTACCGTAAATTGAATGTCTTGGCTAACTCCTGGTGTTCCTCTCTCACACTGGGAGCCAAACCTTCACATCCCTCCACAGGAAAAACCTCCACTGTGTCCCTAATTGCAGCACACCTCTGGGTTACATTCACTATACATCTAGACATCCTCAAAATCCTCAGTGTTAATTCAACCCAGAGATTGTATATAATTCAACCCAGAGATTGTATACATTTGTATACTCATTGTTACAGATGGATAAATCAACACTGAGGATTTGACAGTGTATGTGAATGACCTGTGTATGACAGTGGAAGGTCTGCATGCTGAAGCATTGTCACATCTGTATGCTCTGCCAGAGTTGGGAGGAAAAGGGGAAAGCAAAGCTAAAGACCCGCTCATTAATTGGCAAGACACAAAGCCCTGCAGGATTGTAAACCCAGTGCACACTGTCCTAATGAACACTATTCTGAGGCATTCCAAAATAAAAACTGAGCAAGTGAATGAATAATGAGCTAGAAATGTTGCACTCAGTCTGCATGCTGTACCTCTGCATACTAACGCTATGCAATAGTCAAGATGTACCATTTCCTCATGTCGGATTGTTCAGCACTATTTTTGTTTAGCAGACGTAAATGTGCTCTCCGTCCAGCACCTGCATTTTGTTTAGCTGGGTGAATAGTGTAGGGTTTGCCTCTTACGTTCGCAGATTGACACACAATGTATGGCTTCAAGAGAAGTCACATCCACCCACTTTGACCAATCGGTGTGAAATGTTCTTCCTTGTCCCATGAAAAAAATCTTCCCATGAAGATTTATGCAAATTTTATTCTAACTTTTTGAGATTTCCTGCTAACAGTCAGACAGCCATAGGGAATGGGGCGATAAACATAATCCATGTGCAATTCCACTGGCGGATGTAGAGTAATGCAGCGACCGACTGTTTACTTAACTAATCAGAGAGCATGGGAGACATGAAGGAAAACAAATAAGTTGAATAAACTACCATGATATGGAATGAAAGGCAAATAATAATAAGCATTCCCAGCATTCTGGAGGTGTCTTAAATTCAACCTTTCATCTCTGAAAGAGTTGAATCCCAAGATGTCACCCATCACCCTCAATCCCATCCCCATCTCAAATCTGAACCTCTGCCGCCTGCCCTACTTGCTGCATAGACGTTGGTGTCCTCATACTCTGAATACGCTCATACGCTCAGAGGTACATGGCCTCTTTCCTTCACTTTCCCCCCCAACCAGCTGCACTGGCTCAGAAAAGAGCTTTACAGGGATGACGTCTTTTATAGGCCGACCCTGAAACTCCTGTCATGGGTTTCGACCACAGATTTACAAAGGAATTTCTGCATTCGATTTTTGCTAAAATTACAAAAACGCATAAATCAACACACTTTATACACATTTTGAATCACATTAATTTATGTGCTATTTCAAACTTCCATTAATTGATTAATGGAAGTTTGAAATAGCACATAAATTAATAGCTTCAAAGTTCAAGATATCAATTCAACGGACATTATTCATGTCGCATAATAAAACGCGAATGTCTCTTAGGGTTATGTTATCCAAAGGCCTCATTTCCTGCATAAATCTAAAACCCTGTATCACTTTTAGAACTAAAGACTGCAGCACTCTATAACAAGATGTGCTTAACCTGATAGCCACAAGCATGAAGCTCCACTTTGCTGAATTTGAACCTACAGTACATTCTTAAAATAAAATAAAAGGCCTAGAATCCAATAGAACAGAGAAAAGAACATTCGGATTGGTTCAAATTCCTCCACTGAGATGGCAAAGTAATGTATTATTCATATTAACTCTTTGACTGCCAGAGTATTTTCATAAAGTACTCCCCCAGTGCCAGCAATTTTCGTGTTTTTTTATTTTTATATTTTGAATTTTTCTCATGAAAATAATTTAAGGACACATAATGTAAAGACCCAGCACAAATCCGCCACTAGGGAGCAGCACATGACAGCTTGATCATGTCGTTGGGTCTCTCTCACCCTACTTGATAGATTAGACAAGGAAAAACATGAAAACGGATGTGACGTCACCCAGATTGTTTTGATCAGCGAAAATTACGTTGTGATACACGACGGCGATGACTGATCGTCACCCAGACCATAGATTATAGAAGAGAAGCTGTCCGTTTGTCCGTTATACCGTGTGAAAACCCGTTTATTTACCTATTTTGGACGAAAATGACTGGGGAAAAAAATCAAAAACCGGAAACGGAATCCAGGCCATGAAACCGGATGCAGATGTCCGTGAAGTAAGTGGAACTCGAGAATAACATTGAATATTAAGCAGCATAGCGCAATCAGAGATTAAACAATGAACGCGCGTCCAGCGCGTCGAGCGCGTCGACGGCCAACTGGACAAAGTAGCACTTGACGCGTTATCGCGTCGTCCGCAGTCAAAGAGTTAAGTAACTTCTACAGATCACTGGTGCAGCCAGTGATCTCTCTGATCTGAGGTGGTGGGGGATTGATCCTATCCTTTCTTGCATTATGTAGCAGTCAGACCAAGGCAAACCCAATATGGGTTTATAGAGGCTGACGTAGCACTTATTGAATATAATGTTATGACTACCCTGTCATAACGACTTTCAACCTTTAAAGGGTTAGTAGATCAGCTATTTTCACAATTTTTAAATAGGGCTTAAGTGGTTAAATAGAATGAAAGTTTGAAGAGGGGGGGTTGCTGACAGGTGTCTACTATAACTATACTATACTCTGGGTTAAAGTGGGGCAAGCCTGTTTTACACCCTGGGGTATATTCTGGGCTAGCCCAAAATATACCCCTCTGGCCCAGACTATACCCCCCTTGTGTTTTTCATTTCATAATTTCATCATTAAGTAACATATCTCTAATCCAGATTATACCCCCCTTATGTTTTTCATAAATAAATCTGTCCTGGATTTCAAGTTAAGTTCTAGCCCAGACTATACCCCCCTTGTGTTTTTTCATAAATAAAAGTTTGCTGGAAGGGATAATATACTGGATTTAGAGTTATTATAGACATTTTAATTCAGATTTATTTATGAAAAACACAAGGAACTGAGGAAATGCAATGCTTAGAAGGCCAGAAAACTCCCTCATGTGTAGTGGGGGACTGCTTATCAATTTTCTCAGTAATCCAACCAGCACAGGCTGCATGCAATTTTCCATTGGCCACCTCACTCTCTAATGACCAGATCTGGACAATGCTGTACAGTATGTCCAACATCTAGTTGTGCACAAGAATAGAGTGTGATAGTGTCCCAAGAAGAACAAATGGCATGGAGCCTTTGTAGAGGCAATGATGTGTCAAAGTCTGCCATGGTTGGTAGCAGGTTGGAGAGCTTGTATGATTAAAGTCATGAATCACCAGCGAGAAGGTGTGAGGTCTGAGGCACCGGCCTCATCTTAGACTCAAACTGGCTAAATGAAGCTCCACGGCACTGGGATAGCATTTCATTTCTAACACCCAGTGGAAGTACGAGCGTGCGTGTTTGAGTGATGTCTCTTTTTGGAAACATTATTTCTCACACTGATTGGTTAAGAGTCACTTCTGTTTACACACTGCAATATAAATGTCCCCAATATAAATGTCCAGTCTCTAAGGTAGGCTATTCTGTTTCAGGCAATATTACATTTTGTTTGTAATGACTCCTTAGATGTAATATACCGTGGGCCTGTCTCTAATATATGCACATATTTATCCCACTTTAGATTAAGTATCTGGGTTAATTACCTTTACTGGCTACCTAACTTTTTCTTTCTTTTTGCTTTTTTCATAAAAGTAGCAATGACACATATCATGTAGTCATACAGAAAAGTTGGTTCTCAATCTTCTTTGGATTCATTGATTGACAGTCAGGGAGCAGTGAATAGATAAAGCAGCTATGAAGCAGAGGTTGTGCGAGGATTTTAAACTGCTCGAGATTGGAAGCACTCGTTTTCAATAACGCAACGTCCTGCATTACGTGCAATTTCAATTCAGGTGGTACGCAGGACCATTGAGTAATTTCTATCTAGCGCTTCAAAACTCGAACACTTAGAAAAAATATCACCGCATGGAATCTATTGAGTCTTGACGGAAAGTAGCTCATAACATGTCTACGGTGGATTTTTATGAAACAAAGACATGACAGATACAAAGAGGATAACACAAGTTTTCCGTAAAGCTGCAATCTTGGTGATTTTAACTTTGTTTAATACAATCAGATAGGACTTTTCTGTTTCATGAATGGGCTGTCAATGGTTGGTATTCCAACTTAGATGCAGATATCATCTAAGTTGTTTGTGGCTACGTCACAGTCACAGTGACACTAGTGATGGATAGCTGAGGAGTCTTTAGGCATCTCTGTTGGATGTTTCATCTTCAAATGTGTGTGCATTTGTTGTAATTTTTTTGTAGTTATAGTAGTAACTTTGACTACTGAGCGAATCTCTCCATCTTGCTTTTGTTGGTTTCCTACTATTATGTCATTGCAAAGGGGTGTTGCTGTCCTGTCACTGCACGTCTGTGCATTTGTGGAAACATTGCTGTAGGGTACATTTTGTTGGCCTTCGGGGTCCCCTAGTGGTGGGGCCCCAGGCAGCTGCCTGGTCTGCCTGATGGCAATGAGCGCCTCTGCCACAACCCCAACCCTAACCTCAACACTAAGCTGCAGACACAGATATCCACATGTTGTATTAAGATAGGCAAAAGGGAAGCAAATGTGTGACCTCTTGATAAAAACCTGGTCTATCTATTTCTGTTTTGTGATTCCTGCCTCCCATAGCATCATGTATTCTGTCATGTTGAGGTCTCACTCTGCTAATATGAATCACCCACAGGCTGCCATTATAATGATATACAGTATGCCCTAAAAATTAACACAACAGTTCTCTGCTGTCATGGAAATGTGTGCTGTCCCAAGCTCAAAGGGCAAAATAACCTCCACAAGGGCCAAGAGCCCAAAGGCCAAAATCCCCAAGGGGCGGTGCAAAGAGGACCAATCTTAGACACTTCTTATAGTTGTCCACTGCTATTCATGCATTGGTTAACATTCCTACATGGTAATATTCTACACATCTTGCCACACTAATTGACGAGCACACTCATGGAGTCCACACAAGTGTATGGGGCCAGTCTCCAAGCACACACATGGCCCAACTAACTCCACAATTTCCATAAATTACGCATTATGACCCAATACTATTCAGCTCGCAATTTACTTCCGGATGGTCCGTTTTAACAGCCAATCATCATCATCTGCGACAAAAAGTCAGCGCCTTCTTTGACGTTGCCACATCCGTGAAACGGGCAAGAAACAAGCGCTGCCGTGGTCTATGCAAACGAGCCCAAAAGCGCGCCCAAATAAGGCCAAAATCGCTTATACAAAAGGCAGACCTGGCAACGCAGGCTACGCCAATCATGTGTGAGAGATCTACAAGCTATGTGCCATACACCGTATCTTAGCAACAACGAAAGCGCTAACTCTCATTGGTCGTGTCATGCTGAGGGCAGTTTCCAGACAGCAGCATCGAATACTCGCTCACACAGCTCGCTGCCGCCATCACAGTCAGACGCAGCAACGGCAGGGCTCCGTGATAGTTGTGCGAGATGAGCTGGACAGCACAATCACCGTCATTTCTCTAATCAATCGCCCTATCATTCATATTGTCAAGACTTTTAAGTCACTGCAGCCTGCTACTAATGTAACGAATGTTTATGTCCACTACTGTGATAGCGTTCGTTGTATTTGAATGATTAGTGCCCAGGGGTGCTTAACATGAGTGTGTCTTGTGGAGAACTATCTGTAGCTCCACAGCAACTCCAGTAACTAACGTAATGGCAGGTCCGCCCCGTGCAACGCACATTTAGGCTGCATTATGGGTAATGTAGTAATTGTCTCCGCCAGGACGAAAGGCATGGCGAGAGAGTATGTTTTCCACCCCGTCCGTCCGTCCGTGTGTCCGTGTGTCCGTGTGTGTGTACGTCCGTCCGTCCGTCTGTGACCAGCTAATCTCTGCCACCGTTGGCTTGATCACAGCGCCACTGTGCACACACACTCCCTGGATGCCAATTCCGAACTTCTGCCCCAAATTTTTCACATGGCCCTGTTTTAGCGCCACCAGGAGGCCAATTTGTGCAAAACATATTTTTTGACAGTACTCCTACAGATTTTGTCCAAAAATCCTGCAAATCGGTACACAATATCTCTATAGTCATTAAACGAAACGGGTCTTTCAGATTTTTCATATTCCATCTTGATTGGCTAAAAATGGCTTCCAAAGTTTGCAGGAGTACTCCGTTTTGAACAAAATGCCTCAAATCATGAACACAGCATGCAATTTCCGTGAAATTTTGCTCGCATATTTCCACTATGCCGAGGAAGAAATGGCACTTGAACATTTTCAAATCAGCCTCATGGTGGCGCTATAACAGGCCGATTCATGTTTGTACCTATAACTGCACCGATCTGTGTAAAACTTTGTATGCGCACTCCCTGCATTTTTCACATCTGCCACCAGGAGGCCGACTTACGTAAAACATTTTTTTTTATATAACTCCTTCCGATTTTATCCAAATTTCGGTACACATGATCTCCATAGTCATGTGATCAAGACGGATGTGTTTGATTTTCCATATTCCATTCTCATTGGCTAAGATTGACATCTAAAGTTTGCAGTAGTGGTCCGATTGCGGTCAAACTTTGCACGCACCTTCACACTATGTTGAGGAACAAATGCCACCCTTTTAACATTGGCCTGTTATAGCGCCACCAGCAGGTCTAATTTAGCACAAAATGCCCCAAGCCATGAATGCAGTGTCCGATTGCCGTGCAAGGCCTAATAAGGAATGGCACCCTTTTCACATTGGCCTATTACAGTGCCACCAGGAGGCCACAATAACCTACCTAACCTGGCGGAGACCTGTGCTCCGAGGAGCACTTTTTCTAGTTTCAGATAATTTCGGTCCTATTAGGGGAGAGTCAGTGAGAGCTGGATAAACGAGGTAAAATGGGTCAAATCATGGAGTCTGTACGGCTGTCGATAAATGAACACATGATGTCGGTGGGAGAGTAGATATTGTGTGTTTTGGACAAACAGCAGCGTGGTGCTGATGTTTGTTGTGTGAAGCAGCTTAATGTCAGAGTGTTTGTGTTGGAGCGCCTCAGTGCGGCTGCAGAGTTCATGTGCAATAGAGACACTAGAAACTCTGCTGGAGAAACACAAGACACTGCTGGACATTGACTTTCATATGGACATTGATCTACACACTGCAGGTATGTCTGTTACACACAACATCAAACTACACACTACAGGTATGAGGCAGCGTTTGCATTCCAGCCAGCACGCCAACGTAGTTCCCATATGGTTTCAAGGTGGGCTAAATATGGAGCCTATGTCGGCAATGTCAGCGGGATCCACTTGAGTCCCAACTGGGATGCCCTTGTGGGATATACGTGTGTTCTACCTGGGCCTTAGGTGGGCCCCACCTAGGCAATTCTATGTGGGGCCGAGGTGGGTCCTAACTGGGATGCCCATGTGGGCTATAAGTAGGTTCTACCTGGCCCTTAGGTGGGCCCCAACTAGCCAAGTTTATGTGGGACCGAGGCGGGTCCTAACTGGGTTTGCCCATGCGGGCTTTAAGTGGGTTCTACCTGGGTCCTAGGTGTACCCCAACAAACCAGAGTGCAGTGGCCATCGCTCCAAATGTTGTGACGTCAGGGCTCTCAATACTGCACATTGGGGGAGGAGGAGGGGCGCAGGGCGGGCACACAGATCGGTGAACCAATGGGAGCCCACGGATGTTTTCTCTGGAGATTTTGAATCCGCCCCTCTATGCCAGATATCAGACGCGCTAGAGGGTCTTTACTGACCGAGCCATGGCCCCACTGGCCCTCATGACACTACGCCACTGATATGCGCTGCCCAGTGGGCGCTACGTTGGCGCGGGCGCTAGAGGTGAGCGAATAAGACGTAATGGACAGCTGTCTCCATATGACCACAATAGCAGCAGTGAAGTCTGTGAATGTCCCTATGCAAACAAAGAGACAGGATGTGCATTAAGTCTCATCTTAAGGGTAGTATTCAAAATGTACACTGCTTAACAACTTTCAACCAGACCAATACCTATTTTGGGCTTGTCATTATACGTAGAAATGTTTAAACATGAAAAAATACATTACATAGTATCCCCCCCCTGCCTCCAAAATAGCATAGCTAAAAACTCACAATGTATCAAGATGTGATGTGTGTTTAGTTCTACCATCTGTGTTTGTACAGCGCCCAGTGCGTTTGAGTTGCAGAAACACATTTTAAATAGAAAATCTCACATGTGAAACACTACTTCTAAATCAGAAGTGAATTCTGTGTATTCATTTCTTTCTGGTAATGATTCATTTAGAACATTCAGAATGTATGAACAATTATCTTCTTATGAATAAGATACTAAGTGAAGCCTCACTCTGTTTTATGTCATAAGAAGTTTTTCTATATTGTTGCAGACAGAATAAAGGTTAAGGGACAATAGTTTTTTAATTATTCTTAACCATTATCATTATACATAAATGTAAAATAATTGTGCCACCCACTCAATGTTATCTATAGTCCACAATCTTTATAATTGGGTGGATAAAACATATTCACTGAAGAATCACAATTCTTATGATTCTGAATCGATTCACACCTTTTTCATTGTTTTAATTTCCTATTCGGCAGCTAGCCTAAGCCTATCAATTTTATTTATCCTATGTAACAGCGTTTCCATTTTTGGTCTTACTTAAACTTGTTATTCTCTCAGAGCAAAACTAAAGTTTATATATATATGTGCAAGTTTCCTTTTGTCTTCGGTTTGCCGTTTTATCATATCACATTATCATATCACTTTGCTCTGCTTTCCTGACATAATTTTTGGCCTGGACAGGATTTTGAATTGAATCATGAATGAATGAAAGAATCTAAATTGAATCGAATGGTGAGATACCGAAAACGTCACACCCCTAACAGACATAGCAGCATGGCATGTGCCTGAACTTCTGCTCATGACATGAAAATAATGGAATGTAAATGTCACTGTCAGCTTCATGCAGGCCATGTCAGATCTCACGCCAGGCTGGTGTCATGGTGGTAATAGCCACAGAGATGGATACCTTGGCTGAACAGCAAGACTCCTTAAGGATGATTAATACCGCGCCGGTGTCATACACACAAACAAATCTCTGATCTACAAGGTTACAACACCTCGCAGTACGATGCGCTATGAGCTTGTAGATCTGCTACTTTTGGTGTGTGACACAACGCGCAACCAAGTATAACTCTGGCTTTAATGACAGCTCTCCAAACAGTGGGTGATTTGTGACTCACACTGAATCAACAGCTGAGAACCATCCATCTGTTGATATGGCCTCGAACCTGTATTTTAGCATTGTTTTGATATGAAAAGATATGGCCTCCTGGCGTGGGTGTATTATGCTCACACTGCTAAATTGCCTTTTTAATTGAGCCAGCAGGGGGGGGAGCAGCCATTACCCTCAACTCTCAAAGTGAGGGTGACAAATGTAAAGTGCAGAACTACTCACTTCAGCTGGCCTTGGCTGTCAGTCACTTGGCAGGTTCTGAATTTGGTGGTGACGAGTCTACAGGGACAGCGGGTGCAGAGAACAGGAAAAGCTGTGAACTGAAGCCAAGTCCATTTCGTTTTAGCACCGCCTCTCAGTATTTACGACATTCAAAGTCAAAGAACTCTGTGGTGTGACACAGGACGTACGGGAGGTATTTTGTAAGTCTTTTGTAAAATTTAACAAAGCCTCACTCACTACGTATAGTATGAAAGAATAGCTCTGGTCCATAGCATTAGACGGGGGACTCCTTCTAACGCTATGGACCAGAGCTAGACAGAATAAATAATCAAGAGATTAATCCGACTGTAAATATGTGAAGAATCATCATCAATTAATTTTACTCCCACACTATAAAGCAACAGTGTAGCCTCTCACAGCTTGGGTATAGATACAGACAACTCGTTTTTATGTTTAGTAGCCTAAGACAGTGTTTCTCAAATGTACTACAGTAGTACCCTAGGGTATACTTTGGAGTACTCTCAGGGGTTACTCAGAAAAATACTTTCTTATGGTGTAGCTGTGTGCGTGTGCGTCTGCGTGTGCGTGTGCGTGTGTGTGTGTGTGTGAATGTTTGAGTTAAAACAGTTAAAACAGGGACGCCTAACAGATATTTCACCACCCTCGCTTCTGCAACCACTCTATGGCCCCCCTACCTCCCACCCCATCAACCACAGTTACCTGTTCAGTGTCTTCCTCAAGGACAATTCAACACAATGCCAGGAGGAGCCGGAGATCGAACTGTGAATGTTCCAGTACCCACCGCTCCATCTCCTGAGCCACTGCAAAAAAGAAAAAAAAACAGCAAAATCTGTGATGATGCCATGTCAATTTCAATGCATTGTTCTTCTGTGCACTTAGTAACCTTGCCCTTTACCCTGGTTATGCGTGTCCTGTGGTGGTGGAGCTGCCACGGTGAAGTCCGTCATAGTTGGCACTAGTCTGCCAAGCAGGTGCCTTCTCACTGTGGCAATGTGCCTTTCACAGCCCACCGCCAGCAGAACGGCTCCACTACCATTAGTGCCCACCAATTATGTCAGTGTCAAACAATGACATTGAAAGTTCGGTCATCTCCCAGTGTATTTCGTCCATGCTGAGAGGGATTTAGAGTTTATCCTCAGATCTTCAGCAGCCACCATCATTAAACAGACAATGTCATATTAAAGAAAGTCATTTTGAAGCCCTGTAACTTTTTTCCATCAATGTTTTATAAATTTGAAGACATTATTTAACTCACTTGATTTATGCCACATAGGCAAAGCAATTTCAGAGCTTATTAATGTTCTTTCTACTACTTAATCTGTGAGACACTTTGTATTCAGTGGGCTTCAGGCTTGTCTCAAGAGAGTGAGTGAAGAGGCTGCTCGAAATAAATGGACAGAGTTCAATGTTAAAATATCATAGACATATACTGTATGCTTGCTATAATTTACAAAACATCAATTTGCTTGCAATTATTTACAAAGAAAAGCTCTACATTGATGTTGCAAGGTCACTTTGGTCAGCATTATCCATTATGTTCTCCAAGATGAATGGAAATTTGATCATCGTGATGCAATTTGTTATGAGCTTCTAGATCTGCTATTATAAAAAAGAAAAAAGTTTTAACCTATTACATCTTTAGCAGTGAGTGGATGGTGGAGCACAAACAGTTGAGAAATGAGCTCTATCTAGAGGCAGCTGCTCTATCATCTTCTTTGTTATCCTAGATGTGCACACAGTCACTGACAACCGAAAGCCAAATCTCTCTTTGCCAGAAAAGGTGTGGCACACAGGATCTGTAGTCCCTGGCTTTTTGAGGAGGTGAGAAGTGATTCAGCTGTTTAATGCTTTGCATGTATGAGGAGAGAACAACTGACTCTCTTTGAGCTTGGAAGAGCTATCTTCATGAACTGCTTTTGGCACTCGCTGATCTTTTATAACTATAACCCCCCCCCCCCCCGGTTGACCAACACCAACATTTTCCGTTTTGTACAGAGTTTGAAAAACACTTGGAAAGACAGCCTGAATCCTCAAAATACTTGTAATTATTTCTTGGCCAAGGGGCATTCTCCTTTGGAGGAACATGGCAGACCTGCTATACTGGTACAGCAAATTCAGTCTGAACAAGACAATTTATTCTACCACGAATCCTATCAAGAAAGCCTAACGGCAATGTCAGTACATATGATCATTTCAGACACAGTAATCAATATTACTGTCCTTGCTAACACAGAACTGCATCTTGTAGCAGTCTCAAATTGATCTCTGTTCTACACCTCTCAGTAATGGAAAAACTGAGACTTAACTCATGGAATTGTATGGTACAACATAATATAAGGTTTTATATTGAAGTTAGAAAGATTACATTAATGGTAACACAAAGACATGACAACTAATCAATTGAAACACATTTAATTTATTAATTAAACCTGATTTGAGATCACAAATTCAGTTGCATTACGTAAGGGGAAATGATTGTTACAGTAGTAAGTAAATGCAAAAAGGAAATGTATATAACACTTTTATTCAGAGCCACATTTGGGGCTTAAAGTTATCAAGGTAACAAACAAACAAACAAAAAGACAGCAGTACAAATAAATAGTAAAATTACAAACAAAGGTGAATATGATTATGTATGATTCAGCAAATAAACGTAAGTATAAATAATAAGTAATATAAATTACCGTGAGGAATAAAATTTATGCTTTAACTACATAATCAGTGGCATTTGGTAATGTGTTATAGATCTAGCAGCAGAAGGCGCATTTGGAGACAGCGATGAAAAGACTGCAGTTGTATGACTCTGCATTCATGCCCTGCCTGCCTGTTCCTCTCTTTCTACTTAAACACCCATTAACCATTCACTCTTAATGGTCGTGGTATTTCAGACAATTTAAGACTCCTCCTCAGGAGAAAGGACAGTGCGATCGAGCGTGGCAGAGAGCTAATTGAAGACTGCTGACACCATTAGCAAACTGCCATTAGGGTGATAGCCAGTCGTATAACAAGAGAGGCTGATATTATACTTCGTCGTATGATGGTGTAACAGGGTGAAAATAGCTGATCCACAAGCTCAAAATGTGTCTCACAGCGATACGTTGTGAGCTTGTGGATCTGCTATTTTCGGCACACAGCAAAATTGTACGATGAAGTATAACTTAGACCTATTCTACTAAGCTTCAGGCAGAGAGACAGAGGGTTGAAAAGAGAATGCTGATCATGAATGAACAGCACTGCACCGGTTCCATTTTCACAGGTTAGGCTCTGCCTCCCCAGGCATAATGAAATGGGTGGATGGCATTCACAAACATACAAAGGGCAGATACAGACGGAGACACGCATACACACAAACATGGTGATGATCCATTCTCCCCGTTATTTATTAACACACACACACACACACACACACACACACACACACACACACACACACACACACACACACACACACACACACACACACACACACACACACACACACACACACACACACACACACACACATTGATCTCGCATTCTTTCTCACTGTATCACACATACACAATTTCATTTCTTATCTGTAACTTAAAGCTAGCATGTCTAATTTGCCATTCAATGAGCAACCCGCACCCCTCAATTACAAATACATTGCCGAAAGGAGTAAACACAACAATGTCTTTTTGGCACAAAGGCTACTGCATACAGTGACCTACAGCAACGCGCTAACAGCGGTCATGCACTGGCCTTTATCTCTGCACCCCATGCTAACGCACTGTGACTGCTGCCTTCGTGGAAAAGGCTAACAAGCACACTGCTGTTGAAAATGTGTTCTGTGCTCGACTGTGGAGTCTGAAAAATAGCAAGGATTGGAATATAGGCTTGCTGTAGGATGTGTGTGCATTCATGCAGTCATGTGTAGCAGGATGGGCGTTGCCTCCCATTCTACCCACGGCCCATCCTCCGCCCACTCATCAGTGGGCTGATTGGCAACAGTATTAAAGCAATGCACCTCCAAACACAGTTAGCTGTCTGTCTCTCCACACTGGTCTATGATCCGTCCAGGCTCGCCTGTGTGTCTCATCGCGCATTAGCGCAGGTACAGTATGTCTCTCCATCTTGCTGTTTATGCACTTTGCTTTATGCTGCGTGGTAGGGTCGTGAACTTGACCATGACCGTTTGTTGCCCTTTGTAGCCCCGGTGCGTGTCTCCCATCTACTGGCGTTTCGCTCCGGGCGTGCAGTGCTGCTTCACGCTGCACAAAGTGGTATGTTGGTGGTCCTCCTTCTCCGCAGTATAATAAGTTGATTTAATGTCAGGCAGGCACTATAATAACCGTGGCCTTTATTACAGTTTACTCCTACCGGTGTCCGCCGCTGCAAACGGGCCATTGTGGCTTCCGCCTTTGCTGCATAGCGGTACGTTACTGTCTGTCTCTCTGCTCCTGTCTTAATGAATGTTAGTATTATAAATGGTAGAATGACACGGCCGTTTGTTGTTTCAGGCCCCTCGATAACACTGCTGCTTTGCGGGTGGTGGTTTCACCGCACCCATTGAGAACAATCAGACATCAACGCACCACTCTGAGATACCTCCCGTTTCTAAACTAGTAACTGTCTGTGCTGTGGCTCAACCGGACCTTATACCCTTATATGGGTTAAGGCACTCTCCACCTGTCGCCTCGGTCCTCCAGCTCCCAGACAGCCTTGTGGTTTATTCCTTTCGTTTATTTTGTTATTGTTTGTTTATTGTTATTTCTTATTTGGTTATCTAGACTATAGGCCTACAGACGGCATTCTATTATAATATATATATGTACTCTATAATATATGTTTATATATAAAATATGATACAAGTTATAATATATATATATACTCTATAATATATGTTTATATATATAAAATATGATACAAGTTAATTCAATCTATTTTCCCTGCACTGCCTAAACCTAGTTTCCTATCTTGCAGGCCTGTGGCTGGGGACCCCTTGGTGTGAGGGAGCAGGTGACGGCTGCCCAGTTGGGTTGTGGTAATCCCCCCCCTCTTTGCTGTGCTTGTGGTGTGACATCATTTCAGTTCTCTTTTGTTGTGCCATAGGGGTGCCCTTCCTCTGGGTCAGCCGGCCTGCTCATCCTCCCCCTTAACCCCCAGCACCGGCCCTATAGGCAAATAGCTTTTATTATTAAGTACATTGCCCCATTGCTTTTATCTTATTAAATGTTTTGCTGCTTTTATTATTGATGTTATAAATACAATAAAGCTTTTTGTACTTTGTATAAACACTGTTTCTGCCTTTAAATTAATGGTACAAACGAACTTGTGTGAGGAGCAATATATGTTCAGGCGGTTGGTTTATAGTATACATATTTCCTGGTTTATATTATACATATTTCCTGGGGTGTAACTCCCCAGGTGGCGTAGTTGGCTATATAGATATATTAATTCATACCGCCCTGCTACACATGCAAACCAATAAAGTAAAGGACACAGAACATTCTCTTAAATATGGAAGGAAACATTGGCTCTGACAATAAGGAATAGCAAAGTATAATCACAGGTGCAAACGCAGGACCTCTCATCCATTTGTTCAGTAGGGTTCAGTGGTGGAATGTACATTTACATTTACTCAAGTACTGTACGATTTTTTTGGGGTATTTGTTTATTTCCATTTTTAATCGTTTATACTTGCTACATCTCAGAGGCGAATATTGTATTTTTCTACAATGATTTGAAAACTTTAGTTACTGGTTACTTCGGATCTTGAAAAATAGCTCAAACATACTTTGGTACTTTAAGTATATTTTGATGGCAATACTTTAGAACATTTTAATACAGACCTTTTACTTGTAACAGGGTATTTCTATATTGTGGTATTGCTACTTTTACCGTTATTTTTCAGACAAAAAAACAGCTTGGGTACAGTGGCTACTTTTACCCTGACAAATGTTTTACTTGTATTTCTCCTCATATCATCATCCAGTCTGTACATGGTGACCTGCAGATAAAGGCACGGTCATGAAGATAGTGACAATTGCCTCAATTCCGGTGATCAGTCAAAAATGTTCTGTATTCAGCTGAATTTTAAGATGTTGGTCAGGTCTAGTTCATTCTGGGAAAACACATAGAGAGACAAAATGAACCCTACTCTCACTGTGCTTTGTATACCAAGCTCATTTTGTGAAGTGATCCCTCATTTCCTTTCATTACTCTGCTAGCAGCGATGTGTGGCACAGTGGCAGGGTGTTGTAATTGGACCTGTCTGTTCGTCTGTTTGTGTGCTTGATTGTTAGAAAAATAAATTGCATGCATGGGTAGGTTTTCATGAAACTTGGGAATTATCATTAGGCTTCCCAAAAGAGATGATTAAGTTTTGTGTCAAAAACGTCAAAGGTCAAACGTCAAAGGTCAGACATGTTGGTGCGGGTAGGGTTTGTACTGTGAGGTATTTGTTTCCTTTTCCCTAATATCAACCATTTATATGGCATTTATTTATGTGTGAGATCTACTTTATACACTCAGGTCCTCCCCAGCTCCACCTGCTTAGATCTACTTAATTTTGTGATTACGGGAATTAAGGCTGTCGCCAACACCCTGTTATGGTTAAGGTAAATAGATAGGATACACCTAATATACATTGCAAGGCCTTATGCCAATTTAAGCAGTTGACAGATAAAGGCACTCCTCAGCGTGGGTGTGCTTGGCACTGTCCGGTGAAATCCTTTTTTGCGGGCTGTGCCCAATATGGATAATGAACGTATTATTTTACCAAATTACCAGTTATTTTAATCGTGATGCATCTTATTTAGGCTGTGAAAGATTGTCTGCAATTCCCAATCTTATAGGCGAAATTCTTCAATGAAAAGAAGTGCATCGATAAAAAAGCCCCCCTGAAATGAGACATTCCATGAATGACATTCCACAGGGACAACGTATAAGATATACAACATGGGTAGAAGCTAACATAAATGAGAAACATATGTGCATGCACATCCACTGTAGTATCCAGGTGCAGGATAAACTGAAGGTCAACATAAAGAAAACAATGAAGTCCACACTATGCTACCATGGTTTATTCCAAATTCTATTTCTATCACGTACTGTATGGATATTGATCAGGAAAGGAGAAGCACGAGTAATGATAATAATTTAATAGTGAACCTTTTCCCTGTATGTGGGTGAACAAGTGAAATGTTTCCTAATGTATCTTTATTGAGCAAGTGAAGACAGTGTGCAGGTGTCTTCATTTGTTCAGTGAGGAGACGTGATAGGGTGAAGACCAGGCATGCTGCAGCATCCAGGTTTGGGGGAGCATGCAGGCAGACCAGCTAGGAGGGAGTTGTTGCAGTAAGCCTGGAGATGATTGAAGCTTGGATCTCCACTGAATTGAAGTCAGTGTTCAGGGAGTGAAACTGAAGGAAAGGGAAAGGTGCAGCATTAAAGTCACCGGTCAGTCAGGGAGGGGAGCTGAAAGAAAAGGACGAGTGCAATCCCTCCTGAAATGAGACGGAAGAGAGCTTCAAGAAGCTCATGAAAGGGATAGAAGAAAGCCAGGCAGCAGTGGATGACAAACCGGTATAAGAGAGAAAAAGTGATCAGATCACCCATCTTTTCAGTTCCATGTTTGAAGAATAGTAACCCTCCCCCCGTTACGCACGCGTGCGCGCGCGCGCGTGCGTACACACACACACACACACACACACACACACACACACACACACACACACACACACCCTATAGACTGCTGGTGATCATGTATCAGAGGAGGGATGTGACAATACACCCTCCCCAGGCCAACAGTGGAGGTTGACACTGACAGTGATGGGGACCACGGTACACATAGGGAATTGGCAATGAATAAATTGGGAGAGCTGTGACACCAAATCAGTGTGTGTGGTTCAATGGAACATGTGAAAAGAGAGAAAGGTTCGGTTAAACAGGTTGAGCATATTAAATATGCCCATATCAAATATGCCCAACCATCCTCACATGGTCTACTTTTAATCTGTGTTAGTAGCGACATAATATACGTGTTCTGCAGAAATATTTCCTCATTTGATACATGGAATGTACAACCTTAAACATGTGCGATAGGGGCGTAAAATGGGGGGGCTTCCAACTCCCCTACTTCCAAAGCCCTTGCTTGAACGACATCCATCTTCGACCTCAGCCTTCTATCAGATCTAACTACACACCAGTAAAGTTTTGCGACTGTATCTTGCAAGGTTGTGTCATTAACAACATCTCTCCACAGACAGACAGACGGACAGATAGATAAACACCTGGCAAAACTGCTTCTGTGGTAGTTCCTGCTATTGCCATGATCATGCATACACCCACACCCACACACACACACACACACACACACACACACACACACACGCACACACACACAGAGAGAGACTTACAAGGTGAAAACAATACCAGCCACTCTGTCGCGGCTGGTAAAAATTGGCGGTGTGACAGGGATAGCAGTTCACATTGGGAAATGACAGCACACTCATTTTCTTCACTGTCTACTTCTCCCCTGAGACTGGGGCAGTGCCATGGCAGCAGCAAGTGGCATAGCTCCCATTATGAACACAAAGGCACTTTTAAGCACAGCCTTTGCTACAATAGTCACAGAAAATCATGGAACTTGCTTGGAAAATTAAGATGTCATACTTTATCACACCAAAATACGGAAAGTACAGGGAAGGCTGAATGCTGGAGGAATTGTGTAGAAGAACAGCAAATCAGTAATTTTTTTAATGTAATACCCAGAGCACATTTTTGAGATTTTACCATCAGAAATGAAACAGATAGCATAATGCTATATTTGCCTGTAGCAGCCTCGAAAAGGACGGCTAAGATGTGGCTGGATCCAAGCCTCATCAAAATCCATAATAAGTTGGGAATTAACAATAGAACAAATATTAGAAATTTAAGCAGAAATCTATAAAATAAGAAATCATGAAGCAGAATATAAAATAATTTGGGGAAAATGACTTAACTTTCCAGATCAAATTATTGTTTTTTTCTTTTTATTTTTTTCACCCACAAATTCCAGGATGATGGGTGGGGCAGATTGTATTGTATGGAGAACATAATAATACAATATATTTTTCATGGGCAGTTGCAGGGTGATAGGTGGGTCAATCTTAGCCTGGTAAACCCCCCTCCCTCCGGAAATCTCATTTGCATTTGATTTCAGGAAGGAGTCTGGTCTACAGGCCTGTATGGGCAATTTGGGAGCTGGGCTGGATTAGTACCGTTGACTGACAACCCCTTCAGCCAATCAGCAGTTTGTTCCTCTTCAGCCAATCAGCAGCTCGTTTCCCCCATCACCAGCCAATATGATGCAAGGGGACTTTTTAAGGGGCTATGCTGAAAATAGGTTGCTTTATTCTGATACATGCGTGTCACTGCCCGCCCCTGCCGGTTCTCTGAATTTTTATTTTTAAATAGGCTCTGTCATGATTAATTGACCACTAAATTCTATCCGAACGATATCTTCGATATATCTTCGAATAACGATAAATTCCGTGCCTCAAAAAAGAAGTTTGAGAGCGTTTTCAAGTTTTTAAATCGAAACCAAAAACAGTGGACAGAAAAAATGGCTGCCGTCCCATTTTTGTCGGCTGCACTCGGTTCCATTCGGTTTCACTCGAACTCGCCACCTGATTGGCCAACCTTCGCTGTCAATCACAGAACAATGAGCGAGGACGCTGATAGGAGAGTTCATGTTATGAACTCTCCTATCGCCCAGAAACGCCCAGACAGGCCTGTAGGCCAGACTCACTACTGAAATCAAATACAAATGAGATTTCCGGAGGGAGGGGTTTACCAGGCTAGGTCAATCTGGGGGAGAGCTGGTTTCTTCAAATTAATCTTGTGTCTTTTAGCCTCCTGCCAAGAGGAATCCCTCTACTTCAGTTATCTATCTCTCAGCCCATCTGTCCATCCTGTCTACACTTGACCAACAGTATTACATTTCCATACATCCTTCAAAATAGTCAATACTGTTGTAGATATTTGAATCTAAATATCGAATCAAGCAACTTCAAAGCCGTCTGGGGTGCACACAAAAGCCAGAGTAGATGTTAAAATGACCCAGGCCCAGAAGTATTTGAAAGTGAAATAGCCCTTTAATATGTCCCCCCATGTCATGTTATACAAGACAGGCTCTAACACCCATTATTTCCCCTGTTACTATTTCCCCTGAGTACACAAACACACAATGCACAGTGAAAGTAGACCTATGTTACATAGCATTCAAGAGGTTTACTCCATTACATTTGCAACGTCAACATTATTAGTAGCCTACAAAATGCATCATCAGAGACTCGGCAAACAAACAACAAAATTAGCTGCATTAGCACTTAATTAGACTGACTCATCAGTTTTAGAAATACAGCCGTGTAGGTTCTTCTGAAAATTACCAAAAAGATACCAACATAGTTGCTTTGGTCCAGTTAGGTTTAAGGAGCAGCACAGCCTCTAGGGGCTGCTAACAGGGCTTTATGGCACTTTTCCACTGCAAGGTACTGGCTTAACTCGGCTCGACTCTTTCCGCCTTTTAAGAGTAGCTGGTTATATCATCCACGCCTCATACAGAAAGAGTCTAAGCAGGCCAGTAACATCTGTGCCACGGACAAGCCCTCTGTGGGTTTGATTTGGCTGTGTCTGTCTTTGTTTCCCCTGAGCAGCGCTGCTATCACAGCGAGGTGAGGAGGTGAGCCATCGCGCTGAATGGAAATGCTCACATGGAAGTGCAGTATCTGAGAGACTAACCCTTGGGACCAATACCGACTAATGGCTATCTGATTGACTGGGGGAAAAAAGTGCAGGGGTGGAGGGGAAAAAGGAGGAAGGTAGTGTGGAAAGGTGATAAGCCTGTCCGTTTGTCTTCCTGTGCAGTCGAGTAACAGTATGTAAAGCATGATTGTGGATGCTTAACAGTGATTGGGGTGTGTGTGTGTGTGTGTGTGAGTGTGAGTGTGAGTGTGAGTGTGTGTGTGTGTGTGTGTGTGTGTGTGTGTGTGTCAGAGTATGTCCACTACTGTTTCTGCCAGCGTGTTTCTGCCTGTGGCCCTAATGAAGGCTGCTTACTGTATAATGAGGGATGTGGTCAGATAATGGAGGAGGTAATTACCCCAGTGTGCTGAAACCACTGGTTAAGGATTACAATATTGATCAAGCAGATGCAGCAACATGACAGACAAGCTGCCAGACCCAGAGAGTGGTCCACGGATGGAGATGGGAGAAAAATACACTCCTAGAATAAACAGCTCTGGCCTCCAATTTTGGCTGAGACACAGGTACAGGCATACTGTACACTGTTTTATAGATTTTACATTATACTTTTGCCTATACTTAGAGTGTATGCTGCCTCCCGGAATGGCCAGGAGGCAGAGAATATGTTTTCACCTCTGTCTGTGTGTGTGAGACTGTTAACAGGTTATCTCAGGCACCACTGGACCGATCAGTGTGAACTTTGCACTCAAACTCACAGTAGGCCAAGGAAGAACCTCCACCAATTTTTTCTAATCAGCCTCATGTTGTTGCTGTTACTCTTGAACCGTACGGTAGGTCGTACAATAAATAAAAAACCTTGGATCATGACGCAACTCACCATGACACGGCCATTTCCGCCTGAAATATTTTCTGCCATTTTGTGTTTTCTTCTCAACACACTTTTTGCAACTACTCCTAAAGGTTCTGTCCAAAAATAATGCAAGTTGGTACATATTATAGACTCATGTGATAAAGATGTATCAGTTAGGGCCCGGTTTGCAAAAAATTGCCCACTTGTAAACCTGTGATGTGACAATAAAGTTGATTCTGATTCTGAACTAGCCAGGTATAATACATCTCGTTTCTGTCCGGCAGAAACCAGCTAACTCCATTTTTCCGCTTTTGAATTTTTTTCCATAAACCATGCAGTGCTATTGAACACCCTTTACGTCTGTGTGTTCATTAAAAAAATATTGAACCAATGAAAAGTATTAAAAAGCGCTTCTGACAAAACCAGCTAACTCCTTTGGATCCTCAAACTTTCTGCTAAACCACTAGTCCACCAAAGGGGGGTGGAGTTAGCTGGTTTTGCTGACTACAGGCTCCACCCCCTTTTGACCTCCAACCTCATTGTGAGCTTGGAGGTCCATTTAGCTGTTCTTATCAATGATGAACAAAAACTCCTAACTCCACTTTTTGTTTAGTTTTTGTAATTTCCTGAAAAATGAACCTTTTGGAGTTAGCTGGTTTCTGCCGGACAGCAGATATATTTTAAATGTATGCCACTATAACTTTGCCCATGCACAGCACTGAACCCACACACAGGTACATAGGGCTACACTCCAGTTGTATATTTTTTTGTATACAGCGTATTTTATCTTGTCTCACACTCCTCCATCCCTAAGAGCAATCGATTGGGTGTATTGATTCTCTCTCAAATGGCAATTTGTAAAACATTAGTCTTTTCTCTGATTCTCCCATTTTCTCTGGCCTACATGATAAAGGTTGGAGAGAGTCCTTTTCAACCACACATTAAACTTAACCCAAGAAAACAGGGGGGGGAAGCATACACACTAAAAATATTCAATCAACCTGCCATACATCTGACAAATGACAACTGACACCCACTCCTTATAAAATAAACATGCATACATATCCCCAAGGGTCCACATTTCTGCCACAAACATCAACTTAAACCTACAGCGTGGCTCTAAATCCTCCATGACATTCTCACATAAATCTTCCATTCAGCAGGCCGACAAGGTGCTAAGTCCATGTGCTAAATGCCAGAGGGACTCCACAGGTAATTATAGACCTAGATCCACTAGCTAGCTGGCATGTGTTAGTGTTCTTGCGTACGTGCGTGCGTGCGTGTGCATGAGAGCGTGCGTGCGTGTGCGTGAGAGCTGTTGGGCCTTAGCTTTTCATTAAATCTGAAGGCCTCGTGGTCCAGTGGTCCAGTGTTGTGTTTTTCACATCCCATGAGCTCCATGGCTCTCAGAAGCATCTGAGCTGCTGCAGTCAAGCCCACCAATCAATGCACCAACATGGAGAAAGAAGCAATGACTATCAGGCTGAGATTCAGGACATACTGTACATGGATGACGAGAATGACAGCCAGGGCATGGCTAACAGGATGGATTGATGAGAGGAAATTCCGCCAGCATAGAAATCCACACACACACACACACACACACATCTTGTCTCATCAGTGACTGACCAGCACCAGCTGTCATTTGAGGAAATATTCCTCAATCATGTTTTCCTTAAACTGTCTGGATAATCCAAACTGCCAAATATCAAATTGTGCCTGGTTTACCTCTTCCTTGGATAGGTATTTTATCTGATTCTTTGTAATTGCTTATATGGATTTGAAAACAAATTCTAAACAGTCGAAAGCATAGCGAAGCAAGAGTGAAATAAAGCACTTAAGTGAACCATAGGAGGGAACTGCATAGTATAATACATTGTAATTACTCAAAGAATAATAAATCACATGTTGTTTGACACTGGTGGATGCACTGTTACCCTCTAGGAAGGAAATGAAGATTTCCAGTGTAAGTGAAGTTTGCTTTTGAAAGGAAATGACTCCTCTAAACTCATGTGGTGTTGACTGCTGCTACTTTCTATAGACAATGGAAGCATGCAGTACAGGGGAGGTTAATCGTTTACAAATGAATGTCCATTTCACAATTCTGAAACAGAAAAGGCAACAGGTAAGAGGAGATTTTTTTTTAACAGTTATGACAGGCTGAATGTTGAAGATTACGACAGATACAATTATTAATGTTTATCCATTTCTGAATATTTTAAGTGTTATAGTTTGACAAAACGAAGAGTATTGTGGAATGTTATAGTAAAATACAATATCCTAGAGAGGAATAAGATCAGATGAAAAAGAAAGATTTTTCCTTTCCTTTTCCTCTACGCTCTGAGGAAGGCTCATAGCCGAAACGCGTAAGCATTCAGCTTATTGGTGTGCCAATGAAAAAAGTGGAAATGTGAGTACTTTGTCCTCCATTTAATTGAACATTTTGGATGTGCTAGCCTTTTGGGATTTTTTTTTTAATTCCTTCTTTTGATGTGGTTTTGCACTCCACTGAGAAAACCCATTGTTGATGTGCAACCTCTTTTTCTTATTTAGAAAGCTCTTTCCTTGTAAGAAACTAATTTTATTATTTTACTATTTGACATTTTTGGCTGAGTTTTGATGTGTTGCTTAGCCTCAGGCAATATACCTTAAATTTTATTTTGCTGTTTTTGCACTTTCAAGCTAACTTTTGGTGGCAGACCTTTATCAAACCCTGAAGCCCTGCAAGAGAGCTTTTTCACCTCGATTAGAATGCCATTTCTGTTGACTTGGTTTTGACCCGCGGACATATTCCCTTGGCCTCAGAGTAATACAGCTGGCTTTCCCAAAAATAACTGCCACGGCACAGCACAGTTCCCAACTTCATATCATCACTGTCTGGTGGAAAACCTTGTATCTCCATATTTCTTCCTCTTCTTCTTTTAAAATAGATCAATGCTATTAGTCACTTTAGGTCTCTCTGTTGGTCTTACAAATTCAGAATTTAACCACTCTTCTGCTTTCAAAGATTTTAAAATATTGAAGAAAAACAAAAAGCTGATCTACAAGCTCACAACACGGTGCGATGCAATGTGTTGTGAGCTTGGCTATTTTGTCTATTTTTGTAGAGGGACGCCAGGTTGAAAGTGATTAACCGATAAAAAGTATAGACCAGATCATAATGTTTGTAAAACATGTGGTAGAATGTCTATGGATATCTACACAATATACAGTTAAAATAAAATGTCCAGAGCTGTGTCTAGTTTGCCAACCTATGAATAATTAGGACAATAATATCTTTCTAATAGCCAATAACAATATCATGTATCAAGTGTCCCAAAGTAAGGTTAATGTATTATACTGCACCAATGCAATGCTGCCGGCGTTCTTTAACCCAGATATGCATTTTTGGTTGTGGTGACATCATGAGGATTTGGTCTATTAGAGCTTGTAACTAAATCTCATAACTCCATTAGATCCACTGGAACAGGTTTTTCCTTTTTCCATTTCATGAAAATTAATGGGTTTGGACATACAAGGTTTCCACCGACAGCGACGATAAGTGTAATAGGAAGCTTGTATTTGATCCAGTCAGGTCAGGTATTTGGTCCTACCTTCAAAAATGGTCATCGAGGAGAAATATCTCAAATGTGGAACTGCTGGATGTTTGGTGGACATACTCTATTCATATGTGTTGTATGCTAAAAGAATGGGAACTAATGTAGAGAGCAAATTATCTGGAAAAACACAGCATTTGCTTCATTCAGTGTGTTCACTCAGTGGTTCTCAAACATTTTGATGTCAAGAACCCTCAAATGAATACGTATTTAGCCATGGAACTCCATCTGAAAAGATTTTTGTGTCCGGGGACCCCAAACGAGAATATTTCTGTTTTTCAAAATTATTCACAATTTTCCAAATCTTTCAAAAATAGCAGATCTATAAGCTCACAAGGTACCACATCGCAACTGATTTTGATGCCATCTACTGTACTGTAATAACTAATTTTGGAACCCCTGGAACAGCGGTTCTCAAAGTGGGGTCCGGGGACCCCCAGGGGTCCTCAAGGGCGGTTCCCGGGGGTCCCCAACAAAATTAGTTGATATAACAGCACGATAAGTTTTACAACTTTGGCCCTCTATTATACTTTGAAAAAATTGCCGATCTTCAAGCTCGCTTTATGAGCTTTTAGATCGGTCCTTGACATGAAAATGAACCACTGCACTGACTGCACTACGGGAAGAGGAATCTGTGCCGGGAACTGGGATTCAACTCACCTTCACCTTCTCTTCCTTTGAAGGGTAAACATGTTTTCCTGATACTCAGGTACTGAACAAAGGATCGGAATGTTATTTGACACATGGGAGGAAAGGGTGGACAAGCACTTAAGAGGAAACTCTAAAGCACTGCTATCTCACTTTGTGACGTGCTGTGTAATTGGACACTTCCATGAACAACCAAAGCGGCCAGCGTTTGTTTTACCTTTGCCGTCTGAGATGACTGACTTGGCTGGCTGGCCTTTGGCTGGCAGCCAACTGTTATTCATGCTGTCACCTAGATTAGAGCTGCATTCAGCACAAACACAGGTCTGACAGATAACCCCTGCTGCTTGCTGTTAAATCTGTCAAATGAAGTTGTGTGAATTTCATTACGGAGCAAAACAGCTTAAGTTTCTTTGAACAGACGTTGTAGTTGCTGATTATCTAGAGAGAGCATACTGTAGGTCAGGTGTTTGCCAAGTTGCAAAAGTGTGTCGGTGCGTCCATTTTGATACATGATGAGAGGCTAACAGGCCATTGATTGGGATATTATTGGTGGAAAAGGCACAAACCACAATGGCACATATAGCATTTTATTCTAAATATTACAGTACGTGTTAAGGCCATACTCAGGCACATGCACACACAGACAGAGAGACAGACAGACACACGTTTGATATAATGAATCCTGGAATGGTCTTGCTTGCATGCGTGCGTGCGTGCACCTCTTCAGAGAACATTGGTGTCCATTATATCCAGTGGTATATGGATTGAACAGGGACATTATAAACTAAGGGTAGTGCTGTTGTAGTTGATATGGTATTAATAGTGACACAGTGAACTCACTAGACCCTTGTTAGATGTGATGGCATTTTGGCTCATATACTGTACCATAATGGTGTACTTGAAAGGTGAAATGCCAAGATTATTCACCCATTTCGGATGCTGTGAATGCACTGAATGGGACATTATCACGTTTAATCAGACTATTGATTGGTCTAAGTAGGTGAGATACTGACCTACCGACGGGGCTCAGTATGTGTTTTGTATATAGTATAGTTTTGGACCGTGACAGAGGCGCCGTCCGAGTTATGTACCGATAGGCACAGAATCGTAAATCATCTTTTGGGGTGAGCGGTTGCCCCAACTTTCATCAACCCACAGAATAACGACAAAACACCTACTGAGCCCCGTCGCTAGGTCAGTATCTCACCTACTTAGACCAATCAATAGTCTGATTAAACGTGATAATATCCCATTCAGTGCATTGACAGCATCCGAAGCCGGTGGATTATTAAAGTTATTGTGATGAATGTGAATGTTGTGATTCAGACAAACCGGTGCTGCCATGTTTTTGCAAATTGAGATAGAAATGCTGTATACTGCAAATGATTAAAAAAGAATAGATCCCATTTGGGGTTTCGTTCACGTACTTTCCTGTGCCATTAATACTGTACTTGTTTCTAACCTTCCAAACATAGCATTGCTTGCCGTGGCATTTTGAGATATTGTTTTGGTAAAAATGAAAATATATGCAGTTTATTCCCCCAGTGGTAACCTCTTCCCCGAAAAGAAAAGAATATCTATTCCCTCTGCTGGGAATGTCAAAGTACTGTTCCCCTCTTCCCTTCCTTCCTTCCGCTCTTTCATTGTGCCTTCTGTCTTTGGCAAACATGTAGTAATCTTCTTGGTAAATCCCTGAAAACTCTCAGTGCACAGATACGCGTGCACGCGTGCGCAGAGTACACACCTGCATCGTGCACACCTTCAGCTTTTCTCATCACTGCCAGATTAAGGTTCCCATGGTGCCCTGCAAACAGACGCATGAATCACATAGGCTTCCCCTTAGAAGTCTGACTGAAATTCATGGTCCCGGCCACCAGTAAATCACAGTAGATAATACCACCCAGGGGAAAAGAGAAGGCTAATACACACTGTCCATGAATATCAGCAACCAGCTCCTGTACTGTGCATCTAAACATAGTCAGTTTAAAGACAAATGGCCCTAAAGTGAGAGTGGGGAAAGGCTAATGTTAGCTAGGCATTTGATGATTTCACAGGGTATGGGTTCACACAGGGTAATGACAACCATCGACAAGAGGAGATTTGAGAGTGGAAGAAGGCTGTGTTGGCATAAAAAAAAATCAATCCAGTTGTTAACAGGTGTTGTGGGTAATGTGTCTCATCCACACTTTTGCCCCTGGCCTTTACAACCAACGGTGTGAAGGAATAAACTGTGGATTCTTAACGAGGACCGTGGAGAATAAAAACCTCTCAGCACAATGAAACTTTGGTAGAGGTTTGGGGTGTGTAGTTACCTTGCCATGATGTACTGTACCTCCAAATATTGGCAAGATATCTTCAATATCTCTGTAGATTATGACATTATAATCCAAATAGTCTCCCCATTGATTTACATGGCATGGTGAAACAGCTCACACTTTTAGTACAAAAAACAAATGCAAACAATGAGGAATCTGACAATGTATAACATTACAAAGTCCGTCATTATTTTAACTGAAAATGTAAACTTCATTAATCAGGAAGATATGCTTTGGCATCTGAATCACTGTGTTATTGCTTGTGTAAGAAAAATACTTTACCAATCATTGGAAACAGGATGGAAAAGAATGCAGTCAGGTTTTGCAATTTTATAATTGTTAGAATCCACTTTGTTCACGTTCATTTGTGTGCTAAAAGTGTGACTTTGAGACCTGCTTCACTGTGCGATGTAAGTAGAATATTGGATTGTATGTTCTTTTAATCAATGGAGCAACTACTGAAGATATCTCACTAATATTTGGAGGTACATGCATGTATGGCAAGGTAACTACACCAGAACACCACCCAAACCTATATGTAACCTGGCAAATAGGGAGTGGCACAGGACACATCTTCTGTGGTTCTTTATTTCCCAGGAAGTTAGTCGGTCTGTATTTGTTACTGTATTTTAAGTTTATATGGAAAAGTCAGAAACACCTCAAATGCCACACAGTTTGGTAGATATGGCATGCAAGCCTGTATGAAATCAAGTTTAAAATTACAAACTGGACCATATTTGGCTCTGGAAGTGGCTAACAATAATCTACATACAGTATGCAGTACACATTTTGACTGCCAACAGACTATTATGGGTAAAGTGTACACCAAAAATAACAACATACGGTAGTGGCTTTCTTGGGAAACGAAAAATACCACAATCAAATCTGATATTCCCAAAACAAGTTACAACTTTTACTTAGAATAAAGCAAAAAATAATTACATTAATTAAACATAAAACTCACCACTAACAGTGTATGTAGGGATGGCCAGCTCACACACTGAACAAACACTGTCTGTCTGGTCCCCTAAGCTTCACCCCTTTTCCACTGAGAATTAACAACATTATCAGTAAAACATCTGCTGTGAGAACAAACTTGCCATTTCCTTACATAACAATAAAAAGATACATAAAATGTTGAAATACAATCACTGAGAAGCAACAATGGGGACAGAGAAGCTCAACCAAGTTTAAATAACTACTAGTTCACAGCTTCCACCCTCTTGTTTACAATCTGCAACCACCACCATGCATTCTTAATCATCTTGACTTCAACTCATGAAATAAGACTATACAGCATCAAGAATGTGCTGAAAATATACCATGAAAGTACAGCATTTTTACCAAGATAATCTTTTCACAGAAGCCACAACACCACAGGTTGCTTGTTAACTGTGCAACCCTTGACCCGCAGAAATGGAACTCTTAAAGTGACAGTGCCACATAGTGGAGTTTACATAGAACTGCAGGCATAACATCTTACACTGGGCTACATACCGGTATACCAAAGTTTGGGAAAACATCTGTGTCATTTTAGATTTTTGCGTTGGCTATTCAAAAATAGAAGATGTACAATGTAGGCATTTGTACACTCGGCCTCAGGTCTTAATGGGTTAAGGCCCGAGAATGACTTCAGATCACCAGCAGACAATACAGAGATGAAACACAGTGTTTGCCTGCACTACAGGCAAGTAGCCTGTAGTGCAGGCAGAAAATGGTTAAATTTGTGCCAACAGCATGCTTGATGGGTCATCAGCAAGATGAAAAACAAACACAATATAGGTAAGGTTAAAACAATTCCTCAACACAGGCGCAGCCTTTTTCTAAAAAAGATTACATGTTACCATTAGTGCTGACAAAGGTGCTTAGTCATAACCAAATTATTCACAGTTTTGGAAAGGCAGCTATGATGCCAAATAGGTAATATGCTTAATATTAAAATGTCAAGCATAAAAGGCTTTTGATTGCTTATTTACCCAAAGGGAAGGTCTAGGAGTTTAACTACTGTAAACAGCACAATTTTGAAAAAGGGCGGTAATAGTTTTTGTCACCATCTGTATGTAATGGCATTAAGTGGCCTTTGACAACCTCAGATTAATACAGAATTCACAACCAAAAAGGAAGCTTCCGTCCTGAAAAATGAAGCCTATTGTATGCGTATAGTCAATGAGAGTATGACACTCATTTGATTTATAACTTTGTTATTTGTTATATGCTTGTTTATATTTTGTTTTCAAACCCTAGTTTCAAGTCTTATTCAATACAACACAGGATGTTCAAATGGTCCCATTTAGAATAATAGACGATAAATTAGGGTACTGTATTCTTTATGTCATGGCTACCTTTTTATTGACAAGTTGCTACCATGGATGGAGGCAGAGATATACATCTCCCCAGCATGACCCTCTCATCCAAATATGGTCACGTTTGTTTGCAAAGAGCCATGATGACAGCAACCCATATCCAACATGGCAACAGTCCATTTGTTAAACTCAAGGCTTCTAAACAGGGATACACAAGCCAATGGGTGATGTTACGGGTGAGGTGACTCAGATAAAAAGGAGCACCTTTTTATCTGAACCCCCAATTGCTTGTGATGAGCAGGTTGGTGCCTTGCATGGTTTCCTCCGCCATCGGTGTGTGAATGTGTGTGTGAATGGGTGAATGTAATGCACATTGTAATTAAGCGCTTTGGATAAAGGCGCTATATAAATGCACCATTTACCATTTTATATAAGTGACAGATGCGCCCGGCAGGAGAGCTCACAAGGCGGGGAGGAGTACGATGTCTGTGCCTGGCAGCTTATTTGTAAACAATCTATATTAGTTAGCTCAATCTTCATCAATTTCTATAACTGCTAGTTTTAAACTTTGTTATGAATATTTTTGCCACTTTCTATACAGTCCATTTAGTTGGTATGCTTTGTGCACGCCTACTCAGACCACAGCGCACATCTGGTTGCTGTGGCAACGTTGAACTTTTCTCAACTTTCACACGCAGTGGTGAAAGCAGAGGTCGCTCCTCACCACACACGATGCATTGAACCAGGCCGCTTTCTCCAAGAGTGGAAGCGAAATACTAAATATCCATGTGTAGTCTTACTATAATTATGATAATCAGTGCCTTTTCATAATTAACGAGAATATACCCACTTCAGCGTTGGCAAGCTGGCAAAGAGAAGTCTCTATTAGCGCTTTATTGTGAAGTGGATAGCTAAGTGTTGCTAATCATAGCGGCAGGTCATCTTTTCACTGAGGGAGGTTGAAGCACATTTAATCATCATATCATAAAATACACAAATAGCTACAATTATCTGAGTGCAATATTTAGACAGGATTGGACCACAAAAAAGTCCAAATACCTCAGCAATTATGAAGTACAACCAAACAGCAGCAGCTAATCCTTTCTAGTAGCAAATATGGCGGTTCATGCCGTGCTAAGGTTTTGCGCTCATAATTCCGACATCCCACTACTCCGACTACGTGGCTTCCGCGTGCGGTTATGGGTTAGGGTTAGGTATAGGGTTAGTAACCGTCGGAAAGGTGACATGTCGGAAAGCCGACATGTAACCCGTGCTAAGGTAGCCTCTCTAGCTATACGCTCTGAGCCAGATTAGCTTTCTGATTCTACCAAAAACATGCCTCTGATCTCCTCAGAGCTGGATTCCAAGGGATAAACTCTCTCATACATGAATTTGTCCCGCATCAATGCTGCTGACATCACTACTGAGCTTATAGCAGGCACAGGATATGTATCCAAACATGGCAGCCATTTATAGACCAAACAAAACACCAACAAGGATTCCGGAGATGGTTGCTCCTTCGCAGATTACAGGGGATTATAACTGGGCTAATTCTGATTACCCATGTTCGGCTGGTTGAGGCAGCCTGCCTTAAGTTGTTGAGCTGATGAGCCATGGCAGTTAGAAATAACAAACAGCCACAATCCTGAGACTGAGTTCCCTAATAGGGCTTTTCTTAAACTTATGTGATGAGATATATCCTCACAAACTATTAATTGTATGGCTTCACGGTCACGGGTCACCTGACAAGCAAAGGAGCCACATCAAATTCATGCAAATACAACCTTGTAACCATTTCACTTTCTTGTTGGAAAGTCAACTAAAATAATTGGAAAGCAGGACTTCTCTAACAATCATGTGGTTAACATGTCCAATGTTTAGCAATTGATAGCAAAGCTGTACACAAAAGTGTTTGCTTTAGATTTGAAGTTGTACCACAGACAACTGCTTATCTCTGATTAGCTGTGATCTGAGGAAAACAATTCAACATGAACTAGAAAGTGTTCATGCTCCTCGGAGCACAGGTCTCCGCCAGGTGAGGTACGTTATTGTGGCCTCCTGGTGGCGCTATAATAGGCCAATGTGAAAAGGGTGCCATTTATTCTTAGGTCATTCACGGCAATCGGACACTGCATTCATGATTTGAGGCATTTTGTTCCAAAAATGTGTTTTGCTATATTAGACCTGCTGGTGGCGCTATAACAGGCCAATGTGAAAAAGGGTGGCATTTCTTCCTTGGCCTAGTGGGAATGTGTTTGTGAAATTTCACGGAAATCGCAAGCTGCGTTCATGATTTGAGGCATTTTGTTCGAAACGGACCAATCCTGCAAATTTTGGAAGCAAACCTTAGCCAATGAGGATGGAATATGGGAAATCGGACAGATCCGTGTTGATCACATGACTATAGAGATACTGTGTACCGATTTGCATGACGTTTGGATAAAATCTGTAGGAGTAATGTAAAAAATTTGGTTTTGCACAAATCGGCCTCCTGGTGGCGCTATAACAGGCCCATGTGAAAAATTTTAGGCAGAGGTTCTGAATTGGCATCCAGGGAGTGTGTGTGCACAGTTTCGCAGCGACCGGGCCAACGGTGCCAGAGATTAGCTGGTAACACACGGACAGGACGGACGGACACACACACACACGGACGGACGGAGGGTAAAACATACTCTCTCGCCATGCCTTTCGGCCTGGCGGAGACAATGAGCATGTGTATATACCATCTTGCCATGGGAACAACCAGCAGGCACTGATAGTTTTGTTATTAGTGAAAAAATAAGTTATAAAATCATCATACACCTTGCTATAAAAGTGGCGTATTGTCAGTATTAGTTGAACAACAAGGGTGTCTATCCCCATTACCAGGGGCTAGAACAGGGAGATGGATTAACGCACATCTTAAACCGTGCTGTTCACTCTGAGTTTGGAGTGCGCAGTATCAAACCTAGATCCTTGCAATATAAAAGTGAACACTCTACCAATATGCTACATGGGCACTATAGAGAGAGAGATGGCAGTATACTTTGGCTGATAGTCTTATTTTGTACTGCAGGTGTCATTCATGCTAACAAGGTTGATAACATTAATCTTCTATTGTTTTTCACATTTTTATTGTCATACTACCTATCAAGATTAGCCTAAAGCATGCACCTGAACTGTTGAACCACATGTTTGATTGTATTTTCTAAACATGTCCAGTTGAAAAGGATTAAATCAGCCCTGTGGGTTTTTCCATTGAGACATGATATAATGTTGATGGATTGTATGTTAAGCTGGATGTGTCAGACACTGACAGCTTGCCATTAACCTTTATTGTCTGCATTATCTTTAAGGTCTGTCACTTGTCTATGCATTCAAATATATAACTACTTTTCTTTGAAAAGGTCATCTGTGACAACCATGAATAAAAGCCTATTATAATGAATCATGATTTTATAATATACTTATTAGGTTTGCCCTGAACGGGAGTTCCTCAAAACATAGCATAAAAATGGAATAGATCACACTTTATGAATGGCAGCAAAGTATTTGATTGTTTTGATATAAATGTATATTTCCTAAGTTCCATAATCAATGTTTATAGATGCAATTCATGTAGGCTTACACTTGAAACTATGGCATACCATAATGGTATTGATATTGTAAACGTTGTTTATTCTCATGTGTATTCTGGATGAGAAATGTAACTGCTTGGAAAGTAATGCACAGCATGGCCAAACGGGGCTTGTCAGTGCCAGTACCACACACAATATTGCTGAGAGAGGCCCTCTTGTGCCCATTTAATCAGGCCTTACAGCCTAAGCTCTCCAGAGTTTAATCAAATGTTGTTATGTATTTATTGTTTAATGTCATTGTTTACTTTTTATGTCTTTGATGATTTGCTTTATTATTGTTACCTCATCATCATCATAAATTAGGGTTTATATAATATGAATGAATGGATAAATGTTCGGAACAGTGAACTGGAAAACAATTTTGTACATTGAAGTACTATTATCTCTCATAATTTAACATCATATCTAAAAGGTAGTGTCCATATAAAACCTACGTGACTGGACCGTACCCCCATTTTTTCTTTTCTTCCAAATTCAAAACAATAAACAGCCTGAATGTCCTTAAAGTGCATAACAAGTGCAACAAAAAACAAACAATGTCCCAAACATGTGAAGATCAATAAATTGTAGTTCTTAGATATTTCAAATTAGGCATTAGATATTTTTGTAGTTTTAGGTATTTCACTTTATAGTAGGAATAGGTTTTTAGTTAGCCTTAAACTTGGTATGGTGTACTGTATGTTCTCTTCTGTATTTGTTATGTTGCAGTGCTTTTATACTGTATGTGGGGACTGCAGATGGAAATAGCTTCCAGCTAAATCCGGCATGTTTACATGAAATCATGCTGATTAATTTCCCGTTCATGTATTGAATGTTCATTAATGTGCATTGTCCCGTCTAAATAGACAAATACATTAAATTAAAGTATAAGTGCCTGTGTGGAAAAACTCAGTCCCATTGCCTGTAGCTGACCCTCCAATCAACATTCACTGTGTGATCTCAATCTTTATGGGGAGGTGATTCTGTCAGGGTACTGCCTTTATGAGTCTGCTGCAGCTTCTAGATCAGCTCATAACTGTTATTTATGAATGTGTGACATGAAGGTGTCCTCAAAGTCTCAGAGAGAGGGCACCGACAGCAAGGGTAGGTGAGACAGTGTGGGACTTAACCACATTCACCCTGACATCTCTATTTTGGGCATGTTATTATAGGCGAATATTTTTTTTTAAACAATGCATTGTGAGCTTGTATATGTGCTATTTACAAATTAGAAACAACTTTATCGTCCACTTAAGGATTTTAAAAAAACTATTAAAACAAAACATGATGAGCTATGGTCATCGTGTGTGTGTGTGTGTGTGTGTGTGTGTGTGTGTGTGTGTGTGTGTGTGTGTGTGTGTGTGTGTGTGTGTGTGTGTGTGTGTGTGTGTGTGCGTGCGTGCGTGCGTGCGTGCGTGCGTGCGTGCGTGCGTGCGTGCGTGCGTGCGTGCGTGCGTGCGTGCGTGCGTGCGTGCGTGTTATTTTCCAGTCTCTTTTCCAGTGTGCCATCTGTGGATGTACAGTACATGTCAGGGGTTTGGAATTAAGATCCAAAAATGTACTGAGGCTTCCACAAACCAAGGTTACAGTTAGTCTTGCAGGAAACAGAGAGCAAGGCAATCAGAATCAGGTTACACAATAGGTTTACCAACATCCACTCAATTATTATACTGTAAATCAACAGGTGGTCAGATGAACTGACTGACTGCAGGCTTACAGTAAACCTATACTGTATACACACATCTGGACAAAATCATGATAGCGCCATGGTGACGTTTGCTTGCTTCGTTTTGCAGTTCTTTACTTTTCATACTTTTTATTGTTCTGACTTGTTTCTCTTGAAGCTTTGTCTAATCTTGAAACTGAAAAATGTTGGAGGAAGCTTGTACACAAAACAATTTCACCCACTCTTTTACACCTGTAATCTTGCGACCTCCGGAGGACAGGTAGGGAAGCGCAGGATGAGGTGTCATCGAGAGCACAGGTAGGGAAGTTGTATATTTATTTGCAAATTAGGCATTTAGTCCATGAGCCAGAGCCCCAAAATTGAGCCAGATATTTAATATTCCCTCGTTAAAAACCTTTGACTCCAACATCTTAACAAAATGAAATAAGAATGTTGACTCTGGCTTTGTCCAATGTTCCAATGTTGATTCTGGAAAGTTATGCAAATTCGGGCATATTTTCCTAATGGATAATTTGCATATTTAAATATACAATTTCAGAAAACTTGTAATACGATAAATCATTGTCTTCATGTAAGTAATTAACTGGGGAAGTTTCATTATGATAACTATTTTTTAAATGTTGTAATTTTTTCACCTGTCATGTACGTATGGGGAAAATAACAAAATGTGTGATAAATATGAAAAAGCTGCTCCTGTGGAAAGGTTATCATATATTTATTTACTTATATTGACCCTATAAACAATTTAATATAGGTATAGTTTTGCCCACTCTTTCGATAATGAAATCTTGTCTGGCTCATGGACTATTAGGATAATGTGACATCTGGAGGACAGGTATAGGAAGTATGGGATGGCGTGACATCTGGAGGACAGGTAGGGAATCATAGGACGAGACTGGAGGTACAGGCAGTAGAGGAACAGCCACAACAATATGATGGATTTGTTTCTAGAGCCTGGAGTAGATGACAATCTCAGCTCTTCAAGTAGGTTCATGTCCGGTCTCCTGTTATGATGTGATGTAACAGGCCCAATGTTGTATTTTAGGTTGTATTATTATGATTATGTAATCTGCCATGTATGGGTGTTTTAGTTGGTTATTCGTTAGATTGTTGTTTGTGATCGTTGTCGATTCATTGTCTATGTCAAATGAAATGTAAAAGTGTCCTGTAAGTCCATGTTGCCTGGGTTTCCATGGAAGCATGACACTTTAATAAAGAAAAATCTAAATTCCCACCATGGCAGTTAACTGCCCTACAGTATGTACTTAATCGTACGACGGATAGAGAAAATAGCTAATCTGCTATAATCTGCTTTAAAAAAATGAAAATCTGTAACATTTCCAAATTGGAAACATTTCACCTACTGTAATGACATGCCCAAAATAGAGATGCCAGGTTGAACATGGTTAATCTAATAAAAGGTGGATAGGTAAAGTTTACTCTCACCTTGGCTGCTGTTGCCTGTTAGCCACATGTGAAGCAGAGGTTGAAAGCTGGCGTGTTTTTGACACACAGCAGTATAATTCACACAGGAGATGAGCATAAAGGCTGCGAACGAGGCTAATTCACACATATCCACACATTGCACAATAGGGCCTTAAGTGTTTTGATTCATACAAACGCCCTCATTCATTACTATGGTTCAAAAGATGTTGCCCTCATTCGATACTGTGGCCAAACTACTGTATATTGTTCATGGTCACAAACCGGTCGTTCATTTGCTATTCATATACTGTACGATTGATGTGGTCAGCGTCACAGTTAATAAAGTTCCCAGTTCAGCCAACTTGCAGATTTCAGTGATGACTCCCACTGCAGTTTTCCTTCAAGTTAACCAAAACAGAACATAAAAAGCTGTGTGAATATGAAATAATGGGAAGTGGGCTGGTTTTGGCCTCTTGCAAAAAAAAAGAAAAGAAAAAGAAAGATGAATGAATCTGCATGTCTGAATCCTGAGGCTAACTAACGGAATTTGCCCTGGGAGAATTCTGTCATAGCCTGATATAGTGAATAGTGCATTGATTCGTTGCGGAAACCACTTGAGTGTGAAGGAAAAGGTCCAAACACATCTCATCCCTTCCTTTTATGTGAAACATGAACATTTCCTGTAAATGGGCTTTAATGGCCATGAGCCGCAATGTAGGGTTTTGTAATCGCAGCTGAGATGGCAGGAAATGCTGTGTCTGTAACTGTGTACATTAACTCAAATGCTCTGACAGGAATCAAAAGGCTGTGCTATATACAGTACACTAGTCTGTCTGATGTCAACATGGTTCCAAATTAAATATATACTGTACTGTATGTACTGTATATAAAATAAAAGCTAATATAAAAGCTAAAGGCCACAGCCAATGACATATCTATTGAGTTCTTGTGACAGTTAGACAAAATTGCCTGACTCATACTTGAGGGAATAAAATAAATAAATAAATCTGCCATTTTTCAAGTAATTCAAGCACTTGAAAACACCACGCAATAAACGTCCACTTTGTATTATTGTGCTCCTTAAGTAGCACTCTTCTCACTGCCCATTAACCACATATGTGGGATATAGCAGAATAAAAGAGGGCAGTGTTGATTGCATTGCAATGGTATACTAACCATTGCAATTAATGCATGTTACTGATGTTACTGAAAAGTAAAATAACCTGAGATAGAACCTGACTGCCCTCTAGTTGACAAACAGTCCTTGAAAGCTCTTTGCTCACTTTATACTGTATAAAAAGGCCCTAAAATACCAAAAAACTCATCACTTCTCCTCCTGGAAATTGTCAGTTCACCCATTCGCTGCACCCTTCACACCAAATCCTCCATAAAATTGGGCCCACTTGTTTTCTCTGCAGTCTCTGACTGGACACACACAGAAACACAAGGGAAGGCATAGGGACATAGCCATGGTGTCTGATAGTTAGGAAAATCTTGAGTCTGAAATACTCAGTTAGTTACTGTGACGCAAACCAAATATGAGAAGAGAATACAGAGTTCAATAAATTGGTTTATTCAGAGAATACATTCTGAGACATAGAGTAAAGCAGCAGTTTACATACAGTCAGTAAGTCACTCCCCTCAAAGGAGGGAGAGAGATAGCTTGATACCTCATTATAGAGAGAAAGGGGCCCTGTGATCTGACCTTAGCTTTCCGTACCAGGCACCTGGGAAGCCTAAGGCTGCAAGAATATGATCTCATCTCATGTTGATAAACACAGTTTAGGTTTAAGGTCATACTGACACAGTTAAAGTTACACTATTGGAAAACTCAAATAAGCTAATGTACAATATGAACTGTATCTATAATGACGAGACAATTCTTTAATAACACTCCAAACATACAAATGATAAAAATAAAAGATGAAATTCTATTTATCAGCGTCACTGCATGCTGCTAACTAATCAGAACCTAGATTGACTAACAATGTTTTCTCACAACATTAGACTGTTTAATATTGTCTGTGTCTGATGAAGAGCGTTTAGCTGAAAACATCATGCACAGTAGGCGCAATAAAGCATTTTTCATGTTGGAGCCCTACAGTGTGTGAGCGCTTATTTTATTTTATCTTGCACTGATCTTTGCTCAGCACCTGCCCCGTTTTGGGTTCATAATGTACATATCCTTCCTCTCTTTCACTGTCTAATGCTGGGGTTTTCAACTGATTATGAAACAGGGACCACCACCCTGACTGAGATTCAACTTGGGGACTACTGTTGTGTTGGGAACTTGGGAGGGGGGATATGGGCGTGTGGGGGAAAAATCTTGAAATTAAATATTGACTGTTAAAGGGATACTTCACTTTCACATAAAATAAACATTTAAAAAATATATTAAAAATAAATGAAAAAAGTAATGGAAAAATCACGGCCCCCTCACGCATTAGAGTGTCCTACTAATGTGTGAGGGGGCCTTTATTTTGCCATAACTTCGTTCATTTTTTTTAAATATATTTTTTTAATGTTTATTTTATGTGAAAGTGAAGTATCCCTTTAAGGGCTTAATTTAATTTGTTTATTCGAAGTGAATTAAATCAAGCCCTTAAAGGAGTAGTCCACCCAAAAAATACTTATCTGCTATCAATTGCACACCCCATGAAGCCTTGAACTCATGGATTCTTTTTTTTATTTGTCGCATTCCTTGGCCAATAATTTGATTCCCGTCTCCTACCGGGTAATGTATCCGGTAGGAGACACAAAGTAGATCATTTGTGTCTCCTTCTGGAAGTACACCCGGTCATCAAATTATTGGCTTAGGAATGCGAAAAAAAAGAAAAAAAAAACATGAATTCAAGGCTTCATGGGGTGTGCAATTGATAGCAAATAAGTAATTTTGTGGGTGAACTACTCCTTTAACAGTCATTATTTAACTGAGATATGCTAGTGGTAGAGCTCAGAAAAGATTGAGAACTACTGATCTATTCCTTTTGTTTTCCCATGGTTGCCCTTATTCTGTTCTCTTAACCTTCCATATTAAACTCATGTTAACTGATTCATTGCAACTTATGTATGAGCAAGCAGACACATGTGATTGATTATGGGCACATTCCTGATAATGGTGACTCAACCAGGCAATCCAGTTTCCCTTGAGATTCTAATGTAATCTTCCCATTTCTGTGGAAGTTCTTGTCATCTGACTTCTCAGTAACTGACAACATTGACGCGTCATACGGTGACCAGGTAATTTACTGCACTGTTTCTCAACTAGACGATACAAATAAAATAACATACAAATCTTCATTTTCCCACATTACTAAATGCAGGGTCAGGGACCACATGCAATACTTTCAAGGACCACCAGTGGTCCACGGACCACCAGTTGAAAACCCATGGTCTAATGACCTGAAATACCTGAAATATTTTAAACCATTGTATGTCACTGAGTTATATACCTTATTTGCATGGTACAGTCCATCATAAAGGCATAACTAATCAGAACCTAGATTGACTAACAATGTTTTCTCACAACATTAGACTGTACGTCAGCTCTGTATGGTACTCTTTTACAGCCATTTTACTCTTTTCAGGTCTCTCTTCACCCCAATTGTGAAACTTGATAACTATGTCTTTAGCATACAGTTCTGTTGACTCCTTATGGTACTGCATTAGTAAGTGCAAGCATAGCGTATAGATTCTCTGAATCTCAATGAGGGTGTGCTGAACTTTAGAGGAGCAATAATGCATTACAATAGTTAAACCAGATTAGTAAAAACACATACTGCTTTTATACTTGCAGCTCAATGGCTCAGATTCAGTAGAAGATGATAACACAGCACTGTTATTACTAAAAGCCTCACCACTTCAATTTGGACACATTTTATCCTTTTTATCATAATTGAAAGCCTGCATGTTCCCTGATATGCTGAGTAAGCACACTAACCGCAGGTGCAAATGAAACCTACTGAAATCATACTGTGTAAGCATTTGTGTCAACCACTAAATCATCCAGTTGCTAGATTCATTTTCTATGTGGAAATATGGATTAATCAGAAAAAGGTGATGTCCAGGAAAGACAACAGTTTACCTGACTAATCTCCAAAAGAGAACATTAGGTACCAAAGTTCTGATGTCAGACCCATGGGTCAAAACGATATTTTCCATTAATTCATTTCCCAAAAAATAAAATATTAATAATAATTGACATTCCAAAAATACAAGCCCACCTACAAATTACAGACTGTATTAAATTCTACTGTAAATGCGTCCGACCGATATACTTCAAACTCGGCCGCTATGGCCATATAGGGGAATGCCCATATTTGGGACTGTGACCGACTTCAAACTCGGCGTGCGTATTGTCGACGCAAAAAGTCAGTTCCGGCCATGCACACACTTTTCACCTCTGTATTGATTATTAATGAAAGATAGGTCACAGACACACACACAGTTCGTTCACAAGAATTTGACAAGACAAGGTCTTGAAAAAGGTTCAAGCAGTGACCAAAATGTCAACCTTTTTTAATAAATAAATCAATGAAGAGGTGAGATTTGAGTGTGGGAATTGACTTTTTCTCCCCATAGCAGCTGACGATAGAAAAGTACTCATCGTTCATTGTAAATAAACTGCTCAAACTGCTAACTTCAAGGCGCCGTGAGTTAAAGATGGAGTGCCATGATATTTTTCAACCTTAAAACCTGATCATAAGGTATTATTATTATGTAAGGATTTTTTTCAAAAAAAAAAAAAGTGTACAGTAAGTGTAAAATGTTGTTTTTATGTGGACACGCCTCCAGTTCATTAAGTATACCTGGTTCTCACCTTAGCACCTCCTCCACCACCTTAGCACCACCCACCTGTCCTAGTCCCTCCTCCTCCTCATGCCCACACCTGTTGTGTTATGATAATGAGGGGGAGGGTATGGCATTGTGATGTCACAATGCCCCTGTTTCTCTATTGGCACTTTTGACCCTCAAGGTTTCAGCCTCCAGGAAGAAACTCCAAATAGTCAGAGAAGACATAAAACACCATAAAAACACCACCGGGGGGCTTAATGAAGTTCTATCAACCTCATAGACACATGAAAAACAGAAAAAGTGCAAAACCATGGCACCACCTCTTTAATCATTACACTCATGAATAGTTGAGTTTATCTCTGAGGGTGTGTACCACTCTTGATATCTAAAGGCAGAGAAATAAAAGTGAAACTGATTGTGTGTGTGCTTGTGTGTGCTTGTGTGTGCTTGTGTGTGCTTGTGTGTGCGTGTGTGTGTGCGTGTGTGTGCGTGTGTGTGCGTGTGTGTGTGTGTGTGTGTGTGTGTGTGTGTGTGTGTGTGTGTGTGTGTGTGTGTGTGTGTGTGTGTGTGTGTGTGTGTGTGTGTGTGTGTGTGTGTGTGTGTGTGTGTGTGTGAGTGTGTGAGTGTGTGAGTGTGTGAGTGTGTGAGTGAGTGAGTGTGTGTGGAGGACACCAGGAGGAAGCAGTGGTCCAGAACTGAGCTCCTGTGACTGCTTCTGTATTCAGTGTCCGCATCATCGGACAATCAGTGACCTAATTAAACAAAAAAAGAGACACAAAAGAGAAAGGGTGGGGGGGAACTGTGGTGGCACTGGTGGGAGAAAGTGGTGGATCGAAGAATTGCAAGTGAGAAATCCCCAAAAAATCACACTTTTGCTTTGGCAATGTAAACGTATGTATTTTTATGCCAATAAAGCCCCTTTGAATTGAATTGAATTGAAATTTGAGAGAGACAGACAAACACAGAGAGAGAGAGAGCGAGAAAGAGACAAAGAGACAGAGAGAGAGAGAGGCATGCTGAGCTCTAGGGCCGTGATTCGAGCAATATTGAAACAGTAGTATCAAAGATATGGAAGCACAGATTTGACTTTCTAAATGGTTGTACCGCTGCTCGTACCTGTATGTCTAAATAACAAACAAACCCTTCTTTGATTATTTGTCGTTCTAGGACTATTAGCCATCTAAAAAAAAGTCTATCCAGAAAGCCATGTTGTCGATAAAAATGGCCCTAAGTTGCTTTCTACAAAGTACAGTCCTAAAACATAATTAACACAATTAGATTCCTTTTTGTAGATATATAGGCCTAACCTTTAAATGAAATCCACCTCATACACATTGCAGTTTTAAAAATGTTTATGTTGTGTTTTAGATGTTGTCTTTTTATGATGCCTTTAGGATTGTTTGATTACCTTTTGATTAACTGCAAGTGGCTGAGGGGGAACGTTATTTATGACAGGGAGTCTGGTCGTTTGGAAGAAGAGCCATGAGTGGCTGTCTAAAGTATTTGCTCTTTATTATGGCAACACCACAAGAATGTCCACACCAGCACCTTCAAACAATGACAAAAGGGTAGAGGGATTGGCCAAAGGAACAGACATGCAGGGTCATGGTGTTACACCAAATTACATTACACACTGTATAACAGAAATGACCAAATAACACCACAAAATGACCCATAAAGTCCCAAAACATAACCCCAAAACACATTCCCATATCCATATAATAACACAAAAAATAACAATAACACAGTCTTTAGCGCATCAGTGCATGCTGGGAAATGGACTTCCCCACTTTAGCCGCAACAATATTCTTTATGTATGTTTTTTGTGTATTTGTGAGTACACAAATAATAAAAAAGATTCAGATTCAGATTCTAACGTTGTCATTGAACTGGTATGGCAAAAATGGTGAACCTAGCACGGTGAGATAAGTTTCCTCTGAGAGCCGTGTGATAACATTGTATTCCTATAGGCGTATGTTTTGGAAACCATATTCTGTCTGTGCTGTAGGTTAGTATACATAGAGCCAAATTTACATAAACCACTTGAACCCTTCCATCCCTATTCTGGGGGGAACATTCACCAAAGATAACAGATCTACAAGCTCGCAGCGCGACTCGATGTGAGCTTATAGATCTGCTATTTTTGGCAAAGTGGTTTGGCGTAGAGGGGAAAAAGAGCACACCAAGTACTAAACCAATGGTAAAGTTTACTAAGTATTGAGGGTTCAAGTGGTTAAATATCTGAAAATTAACGTGAATCCAACATACTGTATTAATAGAGAAGATCTATTGTGCAAACGAACAAACAACGCATTAATTTATATGATTTACTGATGATAGTGCTGTCAGCAATACACCCATTGTGAGCAATGTGGTTTTCATTTGCACTACTATCTTTGTAATATGTGCAAAGGATTGTAGATGTTGCTCAGAATCATGGTGGTTTAATAAGAGTGGATTATGAATGTTCATTTAAGATACCAGATTGACAGATTGAACTTGTTAATAATTGCGGCTTGCTACAGGGGCATTGCCACGGGTGGGCATAGGTAGGCCTGGGACCACCCATGTTTTTTGTGCCCACCCCAAAAAAATAATAATGACAACCTGTCTATTATCTACTCAACCAATACAAATTCATTGTGCTGCTAAATCATGTGCCCACCCACATTGTCCCCACATTGTGCCAGGCCTACCTACTAATTAATTCCTGGCTACGCCACTGGCTTGCTTTGATGGTCAATTTTAAACAAGCCCCACCAATGGCAGCATTTTTGTACATTGTATGTGAAACAGAGGGATCGGCAAAAGCAACACAGGATTACTTTCCCCAGCAATCGAAGTCCACACCAGTGCTGTTTGACCTCGTCATCTGTTTCATATTGAGCAGAACCGTTATATGACTTAAGGCTGTGTTTTTCTATAACGTCCCCCCCCCCTCCCTGCTGGATAAGAGGCACCTCTCTCCCGGCCCCCCAACCCCCACCAGTTGGGATCCCCCAAACGTCCTCTTCTACTCCTCCTCTCTGAGTAGAAGGGGGTGCCTCTAGCCACAACTCTGACCCTTTCTGCGCGCTCTCTCTCTCTCTCTCTCTCTCTCTCTCTCTCTCTCTCTCATATACACACAATCAGTTTCACTTTATTTCTTTGCCTTTAGATATCAAGAGTGGGGCACACCCTCTACAGAGATAAACTCAACTATTCATGCAAGCCGCCATGAGTATAATGATTAACCCACGGCGCCTTGAAGAATAAGCCTGGATGAGGAAATAGACACAAAAGTGGGATCTGAGGGAACCACATCAGTGACAGAACTGAAGTGAAGGCAAAGGAGCAAACTTCCAGAGGTCAGTCTCTCTTTTTATATCGTTGCTATCGGGCAGAAACCTTGTATATCCCTATTTCAACTTTTTAGGTTTGTCTTTTGTTTGCTGATCTACAAGCTCGTAAGCTCACAAGCTCGGCTATTTTCGCTATTTTTGAAAGATGTTCACACAGTGAAAGTGGTGTCAGTGGGTTTTATGAATACTGAAACAATGAAAATGAGCTTGTGACTGAATAATATTTTTGGATCCATTGGAACACAGGTTCTTTTTTCCATTTCCCGAACAGTAACAGTTTTGGACATACAAGTTTTCTACCCGACAGTGATGATATGCTGGATATGTTTTCCAACTGCATGAGAAGCATTTTTGCCTCCCATAGTGCCACCTATCATTGCAAAATAATGTTTTTATCATGCGCCTTATGTATATTGAACTTTGTATATTTGATTTGTCTATGCCTTCCTGTTATTGCCTCCGCCAGGCCGGCTGGCCGAAGATGGCGGAGGGCCAAAGACTATGTTTGTATGTGTCCGTGTGTCCGTCCATCCATGTGTCTGTGAACAGCTAATCGTATTTTTGCATAACACAAGTTTTGCAAAAAAAAAAAAATCAAAATTCACGTTACTTGGTATACATTCTCTCTCTTCACGTGTCCGATTTTTCAGATTCCATTCCAATTGGCTACGATTGGCTTTCTAACATTGCAGGAGGGGCCCGTTTTGCTCAACATGGCACAAATCATGAATGCAACTCGGTACACATTATCTCTGCATCAGTCTGATTTTTCATATTCCATTCCAATTGGCTATGACTGACTTCCATAGTTTGCAGGCCCGGGTAGACAACCCGGCATGGTGGAGACCTGCGCTTCGAGGAGCGCACTTTTATAGTTTGATCTGTACTTTGTTCTGTGTTCCTTTCCTATCAATTCAAAATTCAATGTCAATGTTAAATCTGGAAACAATCTGAACAAAATCTAACTGTTTTATTGTAATTACTGACACTGTCTGAAACCTGAAAATATTAAAACAAAGTGGGAGTAAAGATTTTGAGGCACTCAAATATCAAAAGCTTTGACCAACACAGCATTGTGTATTTAAAATGTGCAATGACAGATAATAGCTCAGCAGGGTGAACAACACCTTGATCGTGACAATATTTTTTAAAACTCTAAAACTCTAAGACTATCAAATGTAAAGCCTTGTATTCGTAAGTCAGATGAATATGCTGACTTTCATTCTTCTTCTGCTCAATATTGTGTCAATAAAGGAACAAAGGTGAAGATGGCGTTGAGCGTGCTACATGTTGTACTTTGCCTCTACATGAGTGCTTTCACAGTAACCACACAAGGTGAGTAAGACCTGTTGAAACTTGTAGACCAACTTGAAACTTTATAGGGATGTACAATACTCATTGTGAAAACAGATCAGATCTGTTTTCTAAGTTGTAATCTCTAAATGTTATATTTATCAGATTAAAATTTCAGATTTTTCATAACCAAACTGAATTGTATAAGAACCAACTGAATGAAAACAACAGGAAGAATGAGTAGCAAACTTTTGCTAATGCAATGTATAACAAAGTTCTGAATCACAGTCGCAGAGAGCAGATGAGAGGGAACTTCAGTCGGATTGGGCAGGTGACCAACATACAGTGAGACATTCAATTATTGGGAGAGTGAGCTGAAGTCTGTCTTGCCGATTTAGTGCAACAATTTACCTTAATGTACATAATACACATTAGACCAGTAACCAGAAACTAGTAAAAGAGGGACCACAAAAGGACCACAAAAGGACCACAATGGAAATAAGCGCTTGAGTTTTTTGTGTTCTATCATTTTCTAAAGTTATCTAAAGTATTCAAGCTAAACTTAGTATCGACGGTCATCAAATATGCTCACTGTGCTATCCACACAGGCCATATCTCTCTCCTCGCCTTGTTTCTTGTTAAAAACCTATATCCTTCCTCCAGACAAAATGCCAAGGACTTGATAGGCTTGAGATCACTTTACCACAGGTGGCAGCGATATACTGTATATGTGCGATAGAGGCAGCTAAATGTATTTTTAGCAGATTAAAAGATTAATGTAAAATAAAAATATTTTCTCTACAGAGTTGGTGAGGCTAAATGTGAGTTCTGTGCTAACCGCAGAGTGCGGTCAACCTGTCACCCTACATTGCAACATCTTCTCATCCCGAGAGGGACTGTCAATCAAAGAACTGATCTGGTATCAGGGCACAAAGCGCCTATGCAGTGTGGATGAGAAGGGAGAGACCACTACACACAGCGAACATGCACTGAGTGAGATCCGGTGCAACTATACACAGGAACAGCTTTCTCTCACTTTCACACAGGTGCAGCCCATGGAGAGCGGAAAGTACCTGTGCAAACTACACTCCAATTTTGGGACCCCCAAAACCTACACAGTGGTGGATTTACAAGGTCAGAATCCACATCCATTATGGCTTCTACAGTATCTTCACAGATAACAGCAATTATCTTTTTATTGTGCTCTTTTCCTCTAAGCACCTTAACGTCCATATGTATATCATGCACAGTATAAGTATAACATGCACAGTATACATACATTGCTGCTATGCTCAGGCACCTTAGTTTTCTTTAGTTTTTTTTATTATCTCAGGTACTTTGTAAATATGTAGATAACTTGTCTGGCCTTCTGTTGCTCTCTTGTTTTGATCTCCTTCCCACTTGCCCCCCACCCCCTCTTCTTCTCCCCCCCCCCCCCCCTCTTCTTTCTATGGAAACTAACGTTGCGATGGGAACGATGTACAAAAACGCCCACTTAAAAACCTTGTAAACCTGTGATGTGACAATAAAACTGATTCTGATACATCACTGTGATCCATTCTGTGGGAGTTGGGGTATGGGAGCAGCTACTCCAAAAATCCCGTAAACCTCAGTTAACGTCATTTTTATTGTGATACTTCTTTCATCATCTTGCCCACAGAGTGTGCTGGACAGGTGCATGCTGTTGTTACTCCAGTGGGTCCCACCTGCACCTTCAATAGGGTCCACCCAGATGGAGAGGTGCACTGGTTCAAAGGCTCCAGGCAGCTGCATGGACACTCTCACAGGCCAAGTACCACCAAACAAGTGAATGCAGGAGGATGGTTGACAATCAGAAGTTCTCTAGTAGGTGAAGACTATGACTATGAGGAACCCTACAACTGCTCCTTGTGGAACAACATAACGGGAACGTACATCACTAGTAGCCTGGTTCCGAGCCTTCGACTTCCGCCTTCGACTTCCGCCTTCTCAAATGAAGCCAGGGTACAGGCACCTCTGTGGATATTAATATGTCTCCTTCTCCTAACCACTTTGCTGATGAAATGAAAAAATACATCTTAATTGTGAATGTGAATTTTGATAAGACCAATGCCTAGGGAGTTTTATTTTTTTCATAAAGCTGGATGTTACAAATTATTGGTGTTGGATTGAGCCATCCAGTATAGTCCAAAGGTTTGTTTTTCTATACTGCAGTGAACAAGGAAATTACAGTCTGATGAGGTGATAACACTGGAGTAGATAATCATTGTGCTGTATAAAACTGCTTATCTTGTTTTCTTATTTCAATGGGGAATCATGGATGAGAGTAAATTGCTATTGTTTCAATTTGTTGAAACACACATACACACGCACACACACACACGCACACAAACACACACACACACACACTTGTCAAATTTTGGCTACTAAAAGGATGGTTTGGCAGAGATTACTGGAATGGTAATTTAAAAAGATGGACAGAACTGGAAATACCTCATTCAAACACAAAACTCTATGAATGTCAGTTAGCTGAGTACTGACACTTTCTCTCTCAGCTCTATATTGCATTGTCCTAATCACGGGACTTTCCAGGCTCACATTTAACAAAGCAAACAAATGACATCCCCTGCCCTTGGACTCTCAATCAGGAAAGGAATAATGCCTTCAAGGCCTTTCCTCTAGCACCACCCTTGGGCCAGACTTTCCACTTGAACACAGTTATCTCAAAATCATGGCAGGTTGTCATGAACTTGCTGAGTGCATTCATGCTCTCTGGAAGAGGAGCTCAAACCATTCCAGTGACTCTTGTCTCCTACCTATGCTCTAGCATAACCCGTAGACCAAAGTACCAACATTTCACAGAAGATACCATATCATCCAAGATTTTTTAAGCAAAGAGACCAAATCAATTGTTCAGGAAGATTTGTGGCTTGATTAATCAGGCTTGATTTCTTAATTTATACTACAGTTTAATGTATCTAATATACTGTAATATTGGAGGCACTATTGGATCCTGTCTTCATCAAACATATCTAATTACAAAAACAAACGTAAGGCTAGCCACCTCTGCTAATAACATGTGTGTGTGTGTGTGTGTGTGCGCGCACACACACACACACACACACACACACACACACACACACACACACACACACACACACACACACACACACACACACACACATACACAGAGGGCTTTTGTGATAAGTGAGTGCTGCTGAATACTGCTTTAATGCACAAGTATTTCTGTTTTTAATTGTATATGTAAAATGTTTTAAATATGAAATAAAACCACTGTTTCTTATAAGTGTTATTTGGTCTGACCTTATCATTAACATAATATAGCCTACCTGTTACTATGAATCCTAATGTAGAGAGGCATCATTCAGCTGACTTCTGCGTAGTACTTTATACTGTACTAAAATACAAAGTGCATCTCTTTTTGATTTTGTGAGTCTGCACTTTTATGCAAAAAGACATACAAGGACAACAGAATGAGCATTAATTTCAAAAACGTACAGTTCCATGGCACGATACAGTAACAGAAACAGAAACAGTCCCTGTGACCACCATGTTGGGAGTTTCAAAATATAAAGATAAGGCTTGAGGAGAGAACGGACAGAAAGTGGTACAGGATTTGAGTCAGAGGGAAGAAGGGAATGTGAAGAGGTGGAATTTCAACTTCAGGTCAGGTCCCTGACACTCCTTTCCTCGCAATTCCTGTAACTGCAATGTTGCAATCGGTTGCACAATCATGTGGCAATAAAGTTTATTATGATTTTGAGGCACTCAAATATCAAAAGCTTTGACCAACACAGCACTATTTAAAATGTACAATGACAGATAGCTTAGCAGTGTGAACAACACCTTGATCTTGACAATATGAAAAAACTCAGACTATTAAATGTAAAGCCTTGTATTCGTAAGTCAGATGTAGTCAGGGAGTGACTAGCAAATCTTCAATGTTCATTTAACTCAGAGAGTGCACAAATGGAATCAAATGGACCTGTAACTCTCAGAGTTAAATTACTTTAACACTCAGGAATTGTACTGTGTTTTGTCCTCGCTAGAGTGGGAAGGTCATTCACTTGTGTTTTTCTCATGTTGAGATTGAACACTCCTGTCTCTCCCTGCTAAGTGTTTGTAGACATATTCTGACCCCTGGCCAAAACTCTAGTCTAGCGCTTCATTGCACCCCTGTAGATACAACATTTTGAGAGCCTTTTCAATACCAAGGCACAGTCAGCTAATGGTCCAGTGAAATTGGCACCATGGGGGGTGGTGTGTGTGCATGCGTGTGCGAGTGCGCAAATACATCTGTGCAGTGGTGTAAAGTAACTAAGTACATTTACTCAAATACTGTACTTAAGTACAATGTTGAGGTACTTTTACTTTACTGGAGTATTTCCAATTTTCTGTACTTTTGCTTCTACTCCACTACATCTTCTGAGATGTAGTGGAGTAGAAGCAAAATATCATACTTTTACTCCACTACAATTATTTGACAACTTTAGTTACTAGTTACTTTATAGATCTTGATTATTATTACAAAACATACATTAACCACTTCAGCTCTGTATGCATTTCGGCCATTTGAAAATAGTCAGTCTACAAGCTCACAATGCGTAGCAACGCAACGCATTGTGAGCTTGTCGATCTGCTATTTTCCAAAGATTACATATTGCATAATGAGTACTTTCTGCTTTTGGTACTTTCAGTACTTTTGATACAAATACTTTTGTGCTTTAACTCAAGTAAATTTTGATTACCGGACTTTTACTTGTAACAGCAACAATCCGTTGCAGTATTGACACTTTTACTTAAGTAAAAACTTGAGTATTTTTTCCACCACTGTGTGTGTGTGTGTGTGTGTGTGTGTGTGTGTGTGTGTGTGTTTGTTTGTTTGTTTGTTTGTTTGTTAGAGAGAGAGATGTGGGGTTGGGGGTGCTTTAGACAGGACTGTGAAAATGTACCGTCCTCAGAGCCCATTGGGGATATAAACGGTAGGTCACCTTGGCACACATTCAGCACAGATGGATGCGCCCAGACACTTTAGGGAAAGACACCGGGAAAAAAAGACACAAACACATTTCCACACACAGCTAAATGAAAATACAATATTATACTCATGAAAACCCAATTCATAGACATCTGGGCCTATTTCCCTGAAACATTTTTGCTAACAATATAGCCAGTCTTTATCCACATAATAACTAAATGTTATTAATGATAATAGTTGTGTTAAAAAGATGCATACATTAATTATAAAGCTTTTACATACTTAAATTATCTTCATCTTTCTGAGTGACCTGAAGTTGATTTACATATCCATTACCCACTAAACTGGAAAATATGTATGCCTAGTATTGTATTGTCCCATGACCCAGCATGCCTTGGTGTGCACACACTTTGTGTATTCTTAGACTGTCATGTTATTACATTGTTATGAGTTTACTGTCCTTGGGTAATGTTCAGCTACCGTTTAACGTATGCGTTTTGGGTCACCTTGAGTTTGAGGGGTAGTCCACCCCCCCCTCTCCCTCCCCTATGTGCTTTTAGTTGAGTCAGTTGGTTGGAGACAGTTGGGGATTGTCTTAGTATTCTGCCAAAAGCTGTTAATAACTATGATGACATGAATGCATCAGACAATACTGTAATACACTATACTGGATTATTAATAACCATGTTGTATTTGTTATAAGTTATGCTGTTAAAAAACTGTTTTGCTTCCAATACATAAGCTTGTGGTATGCAACATTAGAGTATTTAAGTCTCTTTGTGAGGTCTTGGCCAGCTATAAAAAAAAACACTTTAATGCCTAAATAACATGCATTAAAAAGTGATCATGTCATTTATTAAAATTCTAAATATTCAAATAAATAAAAACTGCACTTATATGTTGTTTTTTTTACACAGTTCTGGCTCTAAGATGTTGTGATTCACTTAAATAAGAATTGTGCCAATAACAGAGCATTATTTTCAGGGGCGCTGACTTTTGTGCGCGACCATGGGGGCTGAACTTGACCACCACTCGCGCCCCCCCCCTCCACCCACTGCGTCGCGGGCATGTAGGCGCGCGAAGCGCGCGCGATTTTTTTTGCTTAATTAATTCATTAAATGACCATAAAACAACATTAACAACACTCTACCCATCCTTCAGTGTGTCCCATCCTCAAATGTTTTACTTAAATAAAAGTACTTATTTTAGTAGTAGCCTAGTTACTTCTACTCCACTACATATAGACAAATATTGTACTTTTACTCCACTACAATTATTTGATAACTTTATTTACTATAGTTACTTTGTAGATTTTGATTATTATTATTACAAAACCACTTATACAGTATATATACTTTGGCAATTTGAAAATAGCAGATTTGCGATGCGTTGTGAGCTTGTAGATCTGCTATTTTCAAAGAATTTGTATACATTTTACACGTTTGAAAACTTGTGAAATGGGACCTTCTGCATAATGAGTACTTTTACTTTTGGTACTTTAAATACATTTTGATACCAATACTTTTCTACTTTTACTCAAGTACATTTTGAATACCTTACTTTTACTTGTAATAGAGTATTTTTACACCGCAGAATTTATACTTTTGTTTAAGTAAAACATTTTAGTACTTTTTCCACCACTGGTATTCAGTGCATGCAGTGAGTGACTGTTAGTGCACACAGGACGAGGGAGTCAAGGGACACAGCATAGCGACCCTTCATTTCAATAAGGGCAGACGGCAGAGCCAAAACCTGCAGAACATGTTTAGCACAGCCATAGCCATGGTTCACATGACGCTCATGGTGCCGAGTCCCCCTGGTCTAAACAAGTTGTGTTCGATTTTTCGAGCCGCAATAGCCCCGCCCCCCCCCGCCGCGAGCCGTTTCTCTGTCTGGGCTATTGTTCTAGGTGTCAACGGCGCGTTAACACCTATCTGCGCCCCGCTATAGTAATGGTAATAGTAATGGTACTTTAAGTTTGAGCCTGACATCTGAGATTCATGAGGGGGCTGACCAATTGACTGTGGGGGCGCTAGCCCCGACGCCCCCACGTCATCGGCGCCCCTGTTATTTTTATTACTGTGTCTCAGTCATTCTAATCTCTCAAGAACAGATTGTAAAAAAAAACGCTGTTTTTCCTTTTCATTTGGCTTCCCAGATTGCAGTCAATCTAACAAGCTAAGTGCTTAATGAGTCTTCCAGTTTAGTAGACCTTGTATTGTGAATTTGTACTTCCATGTACTGTGATTCTCAAGTCTTACTAAATAAAAGTACATCAATCAATCAGTCATTCAGACATTAATTGTCTCTATGTGTAATTGTCTCTTTTTACCACAAGAGGGAGCAATCTGAACACATTCTACCTTTTACAGATGTTTCAGGGATTGGCCGCAAACTGTGTTTTGGTTCTAAACTCAGATGATTTAGATACTGTCATGGTGTGTAAAACGCTGTCACTGAATCTTGCACAGACTTATTTATTATGATTTAACCATGCATTTTAACAAATTTTTCAGAGCCAAAGCCTGCAGCAGGATTCTCTGGTACATTTACTGTATGGATGAGGATGACTCAACCATCTTGCATTTCATAGTAGTACTAAAGTTTCTAAAGTGTTGCATTTTTTTGACTATGCATACAATGAATTCATTGTATGCATTGTTAGTCAAAAAAAATGCAACAGATAAGTCTTAAGACTTATCTGTTTGTCTTACTTTACGGTGTCATTAACTATACCACAATAATGCAGAATCATATAATATATATTAGTTAAAATCACATATATGATATTTATATTTGTGTTTTTTTCTTATTTTCTGTGTTTTTCTTTGTTCTGTGTTGAAAAAAATTGTTTATCCAAAGGGTTAGGGTCTTAAGCAGTGGGATGTTTCTGTTACCTTGGTAAAAATGGGTCTCATCTTTTCAAGTGTTGTTATATCACCACAACACATCACTGCTCGTCCTCTTCTGAGCACACCTGGCCAAAGTACACAGCAAGGGGGTAGGAGTGTCCACGCACGCACACGCACAAACACACAGACAGACACACACACACACACACACACACACACACACACACACACACACACACACACACACACACACACACACACACACACACACACACACCCAGCGCTACGACGGGGGCTTCAAGTCAGGTCTCCATAGCAACTGTGTGTGAGTGTGTGTGTGTGTGTGTGTGTGTGTGTGTGTGTGTGTGTGTGTGTGTGTGTGCGTGTGCCTGCGTGCGCGCGCGCGTGCGCGCGTGCGTGCGTGCGTGCGTGCGTGCGCGCGTGCGTGCGTGCGTGCGTGCGTGCGTGTGTGCTGCCAATTATCCCGGTGGGCCGTTATCTCGTTTGAGAGACGTTTACATTGTCCCCCTGACAGCCTGATGGTCATTGGTCAGGAGAACAGAGAGACAGGTGAAGAAGAGAGGGATGTAAGGAGAGAGAGAGACAGACAGACAGACAGACAGACAGACAGACAGACAGGGGGAGTAAGAGATGACCCTGGCCGAAAGACAGATGGAATGGAAGAGAGAGAGATGGCAGAGACAGACTGGCTGACTGATGGAGAGATGACTGGATGGAGGGAAGAGATAAAGAAAGGGTTCTGTCAACAAACAGCTCACATTTATGTAAAGCACAGATAGACGGTTACCTAATGTTATGGGAGATGGAAGTTTGCTTTGGACTAATTGTTCCAAGAACTGACGTCCACAGAGTCATGTGTTGTTGTTAACCTACCTTATGTTTAAGTTAATGGCGGTGACACCATTTCAACAGCCTTAACCCATTAACCTTGAGGCCAATTCTAGAAATGCCTTCTAAATCAGTTGTTCTCAAACTTCTTCGTGCCAAGGACCCCCAAAATGATATGTAGGCTATTTGGCCGCGGACCCCTCGTCTGACAAGGTTTTCCTTTGGCAGGGATCCCCAGAAGAGAAGATTTGTGTTAAAAAATGCAAAATGATGCAACATTTTTCAAACACTTTCAATATATTTTTATTTTATTTCAAAAATAGCAGATGTACAAGCTCGCAGCATGGCACGAAGTGACGTGCTGCGAGCTTGTAAATCTGCTATTTTTGAGAAGCACTGTTCTAAACCACTGTTCTAAATCCTATAAGAGTTTTCTGTGAAAAACTTATGTTGCTATATATATATATATACAGTATATAGCTAAAATCTAAAATGACACAGATGCTTTCCCGGTATTAATAGGTTAAATCAGACTTAAGCATAAGCTTTTCTGTACGACGCATCATGCAGCAATAATAGCATATTTACATGCACCATGACATAGTGTGTCTGTAATGTAATGGACGTGAACTAACTGATCCATGCAAATTATCAAGGCTGAAATAGTTTAGAGATTATGTTTAAGAGAGCATTCTTGAACTCTTACCCATCCACCCATCCAACAGCTTCAGCTTAAAGCGGCACTATGTAACTTTTTTTTAATGAATAAAATGTAATTTTGTCCAATCTGTATGGTAGAGTATGTTAATACTCAGGTTGTGTCTAGAGACCTAGACATAGGATCTGACACGATCCTCAATTCAATGTATCCCCAGAGCAAGCAAGCGGCTCTATTAGCTCAATCATAAAAATGTCAGAACGTGCGCAGGAAACCGGGTTCAAATCAGGTTTGGAAGAGGAAATCTAATCTAATCTAATCTACTAATCTTGCTTCATTTTCCAGATGAGGAGCATTCCAACAATGACAGAGGCGTAGCGTACACTGTAGTAACACAATACTTCAAGTTGCTTTGTCCAACTTGAACATAAACAGAGGATAAAATATCTCTTTCATACGCATCCTAGATGTAATTTAATCAAAAAGGTCCTGCAGTGTCACATGATGGACAGTGCCTTCCATAGAACAGTTTTGGGTTTCAGTGCCTTGCCTTGCTAAAGTGCACTTTGGAAATATTGGCTTATTGGAAGATTGGTAAAAATGTGGTCTCTCATGCAGGACACATGGATTTGAATCCTATGGTATAGGACATAAAACTTACGTATAGCAGCTAAAACTCTAAAAGTGCACAAAGGCACAACATTTTTGCTTATAATGACATGCCCAAACGCCAGGGTTAAAGTGACACAGTTGTACTTTTCCAGGCATTCTTTGGAGGATTCATTGGTCTCAAAGGAGTAAACAATAAAGCAGTGGTGTAAAGTAACTAAGTACATTTACTCAAGTACTGTACTTAAGCACAATTTTGAGGTATTTCTATTTTAATAAATATAAATAATAAAGCTGAACAATGAATCAGCTTTTATTTTCAATGTTATCTCTATGCAAATCAGCTTTTACTTTTTTTAATGCGCTTTTAAAAGCTCAAATATAAAAAAGCTTGTGTTCAGCTTTATTAGGTGTGAACGCAGCATCAGAGACAAATATTATACTTTTACTCCACAATTTTTTTTTGAAAACTTTAGTTACTAGTTACTTTGTAGATTTTGAAGTAAACAATGTGAATACTTTTTCCACCACTGCAATAAAGTGTGTGTTACAGTATGTATACATTCTGTGCTGACCTACAGTACCTACCTATTACACATAACAGCTGCTGCTTCTTAGAGATCAATACCGTCCGTATATGAATAACCCAGTGGGAAGATTTGAGCCTTATTATTGCTTCAGCTACTTTCCTGCGAACAAAGAAACAGACACGATGCAAGGTCTTTGAAACTCAATGTTATGGTACAAGAAATGAAAGTATAATAAGAGGAATAAGAGAGTGGGAGTATGGCTATAGATAGAAATGAGCGCCAATGTACAGGGTTTATGTACAGGTGTTTGAACACAATATGAATCATTTCTAGCAGAAGGGGCAACAAATGCTGTTCTGTGGATCCAAGACACTGGCTCATATATGCAAGTGAGCAGTCTGGTATAAGTCTCTGAGATGTTTGTTCAGATGCCATGAGCATTACAGTAAAATCCTCACTGTTCATTTGACTCAGAGTATACAAATGTAACCAAATGTGGGTCCATTTCATTATATTTGTACACTCTTCTCTGTGTTAAATGAACAACCCACTGAGCATTTTTCGGGCTGTTAGATATCTAAAATACGTCTAAACGGCTCGGCTAAAAACTGGTTATAACTGGCCAAACAGTGAAAGTTTTTTATAGTTTTTTTTATAGACGGTCTATATATAGACGCGTACGTTGAAAAAACTTTCACTGTTAGACCAGTTATAACCCGGTTTTTGACGGACGTCTGATAGCCAGCTATGGCTTACTGTTTAGTCTCTTAATTGTTTAAGTGAAAGAGATGGAAAGTGTGAGATAAACAGAAGGAGAAAAAGAGACTGTAGAGAGAGAGTGTGTGTGTGTGTGTGTGTGTGTGTGTGTGTGTGTGTGTGTGTGTGTGTGTGTGTGTGTGTGTGTGTGTGTGTGTGTGTGTGTGTGTGTGTGTGTGTGTGTGTGTGTGCGCGCCTTGTGGTCCAACAGCATACTTGTCTGGCCTCAGTTGCCATGGGAGACCAAATGCTGTGTGAAAGTTTAAGCATTTTCCTGCCATACTGTCAGTTTTATGCATCTCACGGATACAAATAAGGAGATAATGAATCCAAACATAGCTAATTCATGCATTGTAGAAGTGCAGAATGGGGGTTGTAGGGCTGTAGCACACCAGACTCAGCCCCCTACTGTGATTCATCTGTACAGTTATACGGCTTTCAACGCAGAATTCGGGTTAAGTGCCCATATACTGAATAATAATAAGCCCACCGAGTGCCCACACCACAGACTACACAGAATGCCCATGTAGAATGTCTGAATAGGCTACTGCACTTCAAATCTGAATAAATCTCCCCCCCCCCCCCTGCCACATTACAACATTCAGCACCCTTATACCTCAAATCTACTCCCCGGTCATTCTTAACAATATTTGCAGTAATACAAATCTTTGTACAAAACCATTTTAACTATGATCTGCTAGACAAATGATAAGCTATGCATATAGTCAGCATGTATGTGTTGCAGCACATGAGGTGCAGTTTAATATATTCAAGTGCACATTTTCTTCATTTCATCCCAGGCCTTTTTTTCATTAGCTTGTTATATATCATCGCTGTCGGGCAGAAAACTCTTATCTCCATATTCTAACTTTTTGTGTTTTTTCGTAAATTAACGCCCTACTTGATCATACTACAGCGTCACACAAAAGCATCAAAAGTAGCAGATCCACAAGCTCCAAACGCGGTGCGAAGCGACGCGTTTTGAGCTTGTCGATCTGCTATTTTAGCTATTCTTGACTTTGAATCCTGAAAAGTAACAGTTTTGGACATACGAGGTTTCCACCCGACAGAGACGATATGTTATACAACACCCCCTCATGCTATGATGCAAGAATAAAATCAATAGGTCCATGACTTACTGCGTAATCACACAGAATGCATGAGATCACGCTGATGAATGGCATTTACAGCATAAGTCTTATTGCCACATATTGCGTCACATGTCGATAATATGGTTGCAGAGGGGAAAAGATCTACACATCAACATGGTGTATGTGTTAATCTATCTCTGAAAGTGTCCAAATGGCCCCGTGCGGGTTTAATTACTGCTGTAAATATGGAACGGTCAAGGTTTACATCAAGCCCCCTTCCTTGCCATCTAACACCAAAAGGTGCTTCATCATAGTATGTACTGTAGATGGGTCTTCAACAGGGGGTCCGGGACCCCTAGGGGCACCTCAGAATTACAACAGTGTGTGATAGGAACCTTTTTTTACATTAACCACTTGAACCCTAGACTCCCTCTTCTGAGGAGAACGTTAGCTGAAAATAGCAGATCTGCAAGCTCACAACGCCTCATGTTGCGAGGCGTTGTGGGCTTGTAGATCTGCTGTTTTCGGCATAGAGGTTTGGTGTAGAGGGGGGAAAAAGAGCAGACCAAGTACAGAGTGAAGGGTCAAGTTTACTAAGTATTGACAGTTGAAGTGGTTGAATGTCTGAAATACACATTAACATGAAACACTGATGACAGTGCTGTCAAACAAGTGTATGATGAGGCCATCTGAAATCTATGAAAAACTATTTCATACAATATGTAGTGGTGGGGGTCCCTGCTTCATCTCTCTCTCTCAGCTAAGGGGTCCTTGGCCTGAAAAACGTTCAACACTGGTGCTGTAGATCAATGAGATATAGGCTGCATGCACTGTGGCCGTTACATAACAGATATAAATACAAGCTTGGAGCATGAAACCCAACCGACCACCACCACGCCCTCACACTCCTATCGATGGCTTTTTGATTTGCACTCGCCATGCATTTAAAATCTCTAATTTACAGCCAAACCCTCCCAAGCAAAAGTAGCTTGGTTCCACGAAGAAAGAAGGTATTGAGTGGGTAATGTCTGTTACGTCTCTGTATTTCCACTGGGCAGTGGAAGAAGTACTCATATTTTATTTAAGTAAAAGTATCAATAGTGCAATGTAGAAATACTCTGTTTATTATCTACTTGAGTAAAAGTACAAAAGTATTGGCATCAAAATATATTTAAAGTACCAAAAGTAAAAGTACTCATTTTGCAGAATGTCCCACTTCACCAAAATGTAGATCTGCTGTTTTCGGGCAAAGAGTTTTGGTGTAGACGGGAAAAAAGAGCAGACCAAGTACAGCGTGAAAGGTCAAGTTTGCTAATGACGGTTTAAGTGGTTGAATGTCTGAAATACACATTAACATGAACCACTGATGACAGTGCTGTCAAACAAGTGTATGATGAGGCCATATGAAATCTATGAAAAACTATTTCATACAATATGTAGTGGTGGGAGTCCCTGCTTCATCTCTCTCTCAGCTAAGGGGTCCTTGGCCTGAAAAACATTCAAGACCGGTGCTGTAGATCAATGAGATATAGGCTGCATGCACTGTGGCTGTTACATAACAGATACAAGCTTGGAGCATGAAACCCAACCCACCACCACCATGCCCTCACACTCCTATCGATGGCTTTTTGATTTGCACTCGCCATGCATTTAAAATCTCTAATTTACCGCCAAACCCTCCCAAGCAAGCTTGGTTCCAAGAAGAAAGAAGGCAAGTGGGTAATAATGTCTGTAGCTCCCCTCCGGTTGACATATCGTCTGTGTCCAGGACGAACCATTAAACAGCATCACCCAACACTCAACATCTTCAGCTTGTTGCATGTTCTAGTGCTCAGCACAGAATGAATGCCTTTATCCCTTCTCTGGTAATTAACCATGATCCAAATCACCCTTGCTGGTGGACTGATACAGCTGCCAGGTCAGTGTGACCCTAGACATCAGAGCAACTCAAAAGCACAGCAAGAACACAGAGAACAATCCAAAACATGAATTGACCAAAACAATTAAACATTATGAACTTCTTAACTTATTTACTTATTTATAATAAAATGAACTTTGATCATGATGACAACTACAATGTCTCTATTTCCACTGGGCAGTAGAAGAAGTACTCACATGTTTTACTTAAGTAAAAGTATCTATACTGCAATGTAGAAATACATGATATGTACTAGAGTAAAAGTACAAAAGTATTGGCATCATAATATACTTAAAGTACCAAAAGTAAAAGTACTCATTTAGCAGAATGTCCCATTTCACCAATTCAAAATGGATTCAAATCTTTTGAAAATAGCAGATCTACAAGCTCACAATGTGTTGCATTGTGAGCTTGTAGATCTGCTATTTTCAAATGGCGGAAATATATATAGGGCTGAAGTGGTTAATGTATGTTTTGTGATGATAATCTAAATCTGCAAAGTAACTAGTAACTAAAGCTGTCAAATAATTGTAGTGTAGAGTAAAAGTACAATATTTTCCTCTGAGATGTAATGGAGTAGAAGTAAAAGTATTGGAAATTGGAAACACTCCAGTAAAGTAAAAATTCCTCAAAAGTGTACTTAAGTATAGTACTTGAGTAAATGTACTTAGTTACTTTACACCACTGCCACTGGGGCCTATGTGTGGATTTAAGGGAAGCACCTATACTTGTATTCTCTGCATGACAGGAGGGGTAAATACATTGGCAGCCTGTGGCTGATTGGTGACATGCAGGTCAATGTATTCAGGGAGTATATCCCAGATGGTCCTCATTACCGTGAGACCACAATACATTCAATTCATGCTTCACTACCCGGGATGTTTTTTCATCAGTGTGTGTATGTGTCTGTGTAGTTATGTAACCTGCGCATTTAGGTAACACCTGGCAACCCATGCTGCCTAGCATCCCCTCTATACTATCACATGCCCGTCTCCGCCTTCCCTTATTTCCACATTGTCTGCTTGAAAGCTTTGAGAGCAGGCTTTCTTGTCTAATTGATATGGCAATTGCCTCACCCATCAGGCCTGAGTGCTGTCAGGGCAGCATCTTGTCACTATGACAACTACCACATTTTGACCTAACATTCAGAGGTGCGAGTACTGGAACGCTGTAAAAGATTGTGCGAAAAAGCATTGGCACACTTCACTGCCAAACATGAAAAACAGACTTTGTCAGTCTCCTCCAGCAAATGTTTATGGTTTAAGAAGTCTTGTCATAATGAGAATGAGAACAGCTGTCTGTATTGGGGTTTACATTTTGTCTGTTTTGAAAATGACACATTGCAGCTGCTATTATGCTATATTGTATTATTGCACCAGATTTCCCACCAGTCAAACAGATAATAAAAATAGAATTTATAGAATTAATCTAGTAGTGTCAACATTTACAATTAGTCTAATTGATAATTTTCACTATTAATAAACAGCAGGCCTCCAGTCCAAATAATTGGTAAAATCACTGTAGACAATTTAACTGACAAAAGAAAAAAATAAACAGATATATCGCACTCATTGTTAATTTTAGCAAACTATCATGACAGCTTAACAGAGTTGTGTGACTAATACGTAAACTCTCAAGTCGTCTGGACAAACTGACTATGCATCTATTAATTTAGTTACAGTACATCACATCACATCGTCAATACCTCTCTCAAGGCCATTAGTTCCAGAATGAGAAGTAGGTCTGGTCTGCTGCCGATCACACACATCTTACATTGTTCACATATACATTTCTCTGGCCCACTTACGGTTGGATTAATCTATCCAAACTGCTTTTATTTCAATGGAAGAAGATAGCAGAGACATCCTTCAGGTCGCCAGGAAACCGCTGGCGGTGATGTACCATTAAAGCGTGGGGACTGCCCATAAGTCCGACATCCCATTACTCCGACTACGTGGGCAGTAAACGTGCGGTTAGGGTTAGGGTTAGGGATAGGGTTAGTAATGGGGCGAGTCAAACCAACACGCCGTCGGAATAATGACACAGCAGCACTATCTTGCCCCTAGCATTGAATGAACTTGCAAGGGCGTTGTTAGGCATGCATGACAACGGTTTGCGTTGTATGTGACGCCAGACCAGTGCCCTGGTCAACCTATATAAGATGTCGAAGACTGCAGCCAGCATAGTAAACAAACAGCAGTGGAAATGTCGCTTGAATTCAAACATGTATTTGCCTGTCTCCCCTCAGTAACGAGGGGCGTCGCCAAAGTGCTTGGCGGAGATCCTAAAGGCATCAACTTTCTCTACACCAACGGGAAGAGCGTCATTATCAGGAACATTGAAAACCCTGCAATAGCTGACATTTACACGGAGCATGCACATCAAGTGACTGTTGCCAAGTATGCGCCCAGTGGTTTTTACATTGCCTCTGCAGATGTATCAGGAAAGATCAGAATCTGGGACACCACCCAGAAGGAACACTTGCTCAAACATGAGTACCAGCCATTTTGTGGGATGATCAAGGATATTGCCTGGACGGAGGACAGCCAAAGGATTGCCGTTGTGGGGGAGGGACAAAATAAGTTTGGTGCCGTGTTCTTAATGGATACCGGCTCCTCAGTGGGCGAGGTGATTGGCCACTCCAAAGTCATAAACAGCGTAGACATCAAGCAGACACGGCCATTCCTCCTGATCACTGGTAGTGATGACACCAAAGTGGCTCTCGCAGAAGGCCCCCCCTTCAAGTTCAAGAACACAAGAGACGACCACAGCGGCTTTGTCAACGCGGTGCGTTTTTCCCCAGATGGAAACCGGTATGTTACAGCTGGTGCTGACGGTCAAATCCATTTGTATGATGGAAATACTGGTGAAAAGATAACCTCACTGGGCGGAGAGAAGGCCCATGATGGAGGTGTTTATGCGGTGAGCTGGAGCCCTGACAGCTCCCAGTTGATCTCTGCCTCAGGGGACAGGACTGTGAAGCTGTGGGACGTTGGATCAGGCACAGCTGTCACTACGTTCAACATGGGTCCTGATGTCATGGACCAGCAGCTGGGGTGCCTGTGGCAGAACGATCACATCCTCAGCATCTCCTTGGCAGGATACATTAATTACCTGGACAAGAACAACCCAGATCGGCCACTGCGAACAATTAAGGGTCACATCAACTCCATTCATTCAGTAGCGGTGCACAAAAATGAAGGGCGGACAACCATCTACACCGGCAGTCATGACGGACACATCAATTACTGGGACTCGGAAACTGGGGAGAATGATACATTTGTGGGCAAGGGCCATACCAACCAGGTGAACAAGATAGTGGTGGATGATGCAGACCAGTTGGTGACCTGCAGCATGGACGATACAGTACGCTTCATCAACCTAAAAAAAAAGGAGTATAGTGACTCTGATGTGGTGAAGATGGATACCCAGCCTAAATGTGTGTCAGTAGCACCAGGGGGGCTGACACTGGTTGTGTGCATTGAGCACTTGGTCTTGCTGAAGGACAAGAAGAAGGCGTTCTCTTTGGACAACCTGGGCTACACTCCAGAGGCTGGAGCCCTGCACTGTGGAGGCAGTACTGCTGCAGTGGGCGACGCCAAAGGGAAAATTCACCTGTACTCCATCCAGGGTAACACACTGAAAAAAGAAGACCAGATCCTGGAGGTTAAGGGGCCCATCACTGTCATGGCCTACTCCCGCGACGGAGCCTACCTCGCAGTCACGGACGAGAAGGTGATCACGGTCTTCATTGTAGCAGACAACTATGCGGTCAAAGATGAGTTCTATGGACACCACGCAAGAATTGCATCACTGTCCTGGTCCCCCGATAATGAGCACTTTGCCAGTGGTGGGATGGACATAATGATCTTTGTCTGGACTGTCCACGACTCAGATAAGAGAGTCAGGCTCGTGGATGCCCACAAGCTGCACCATGTCAGTGGCCTAGCCTGGGTTGATGAGCACACCCTCGTCACCACCTCTCATGATGCCAGTGTGAAACAGTGGACTGTTAAATTCTGATCTAAACACGGGAAAATGGGAACATGTCCCAAAAATAAGGACAAGGACTGTTGTAGAACTCACACTCCTTTCTGCCATTGTCCTTATGGCAGGGGGAAAGCTCCTGTTGAGAAAAGTATTCAATGTTTTTCCTTTGCAATGCCAGATAATACTGGGACAAGATATTGAAATGTAGAATCACTTCTGGTTGTAATATAGTGTGTGTAGGGGGGTCCCAGTCCACCTTTCGCTATTTATTGTTTCACTATAGATTTATCCTCTGAATTAGAATATACCAAAATATGCTAGCAGCACACAGGGCCCACCTACACGTGCTGTCACAAAGCAGGGAGCTGGCATTGTATGCAGCGAACATCTCAGACAAGGACAAAACTTCAAGTAAGCTACACCCTAAGAAGCCACAACTACTGTGCTAATTTCTATAGATACACTATTGAGTACTACACTCAAGGAGGAAGACGTGCTAACCTACGACTCACTTGATGAAGCTCAAAAGTTACGAATTTCTGTAAAGAGCACATTGCGGGTGTTTTTTGTTTTATTTGTTTTCGTTTTTTTGCCTAGAGCTTTGGATGTGTTGTTGCCCATAGGCATGAGATAACACTCACACAGTACACCCACAAAAACACAAACATTTCATACCCCTTCCACAGTTCCACTGGACATCATGTCTCTGTTGACAATGCTTCGATGGAAGAAAAAATGCAGCCCTGACCCTTTGTTTGAGTGAGTCAGCTTATTTTTGTTGGATGTTTGCAGTGTGAAACACAATGTTTGATAAGGAGACAAGGAAAAGGCCTGACCAGAAGCCCAGTCTGACCAGATCAATAGCACAGCTGGGCATACGTGGCTGACCAGCAACCGCAACCAGAACGGACTAACACAGACATACTGTACATGCACAAAGAAACTAAAGGCATACATGAAATATGGTAAAGCACACGCACAATAAAAATTCATTCATGGCAATTAGCCCTTCAATACTGTAAGAAATGTTTCAAATACAATCTGACAATGTCTGTTACCCACAGATCTTTTCTAATATTACAGAAATGTTAAATGGTCTGCATTTCTATAGAGCCTTTATCTAAAGCGCTTTACAATGTGCTTATATCATAGTTTTGCGTTTTGCGATTAATTTTTATTTGTATAAAATTTGGACTTTTGTTTACATTTTCAGTTCAGTTGTGATTAGTTATTAAAGCGTGTTTCCTAGTTTAATTTATTTTTTTGAAAAGGCTTAGTTTTAGTTTTGTTTTTATTCGTTATAGGGTTCTTTTTTTATTGTAATATGGGGTATTTATCAGGGGTGAGATTTAAAAAGTTTCGAAGAAAATAGCAAGTGTTGTGAGCTTGTAGATCTTTTTTGTTTGTTTACTAAAAGTTTCTCTGTTTTGTAAACACTGCACACAATACAGTTTCAGTTAGTGTTTAGTTAACTATAATAACCTTGCTATACACCCATTCACACACCAGCATTGGAGGCAACCATGCAAGGTAACCTCATTGGTAACAGTATAGGGCTCAGTGTCTTGCTCAAGGACACTTTGACTCGAATCCAGGAAGAGACATGGATCAAACCAGGAACCTTACAGTTCCCAAACGGCCACTCTTCCTGAGCCTGGCAGAACGCCTGGCAGAACGTGAGGTGAGATCATATCTAGCCTGCAATATTTTTCATTAACCCATTAAGACCTGAGGCTCATTCTACAAATGTCTTCTAAATCCTAAAGGTTTTCTGAAAAACGTGTTGCTATATCAGTGGTGCTCAAACTTTTTCATATTTGTTATAAATGTTCACTTTAAAAAAATATATGCAGTATATTCAAAGGTTTGCACAAATGTTCAAGATTTTTCAAAAATAGCAGATCTACAAGCTCATAGTGCGGCACAAAGTGACGCGCTATGAGCTTGTATATCTGCAATTTTTTAATAGCCAAAGTATAAAATAATGGTTAAAGTGGTTCAAATCTAAAATGACAGATGCTTTCCCGGTTTTAATGGGTTAATATTGAAACATGCATACAACAACATGTGTGCCTTTCATGATGCTCAATTCCACAGTGAGTCACAGTTTGACAGCTAGACACAGAGACAGGGACTGTGTACTGTAGCTGCAAACTATTCATCGGACAACAGTGTCACATGCTGAAATAGCAGATCTACAAGCAAGCTCACTGCGTGGTGAGCTTGTAGATCTGCTATTTCTGAAAATCCACTACTAAACAGCATTTACAGTGTATGTAACTGTAAATGTAAATAAAATGTAATGTTGCTGAGCAATTCGTCAAGTCAATCTGAACATACAGAGCTGTAGGCAAAAGGGCTGCAGGTACACAGTAACATGGTTCTCTATTCCATGACTGCATGTGCAGGCCCCATAGGACAGAAAATGTCCCGCAAAACTGGTGTCAAATGTTGTCATAGCAGCATTGCGTGGCAGAAATTATATTTTTGTTACATCATATTTTTCTTCACATGATGATCAAGTTCTGTGAGGCTGTGAGTTCTGTGAATAATAGCACTTATACTGTCAGATGCAGTAACATCAAACTGCATCCCTCTCCATGTCTTCTCTGTGTCTGGTGTGTACAATGTGCATGATGCATCACATGTGCACTGCATGTGGTACGTAGTCATGCTGGCTTTGTTGTCACCTTAATCAGACATGGAATTTAACTGAGCGGTGTGTGTCTAATGTGCACGTGCATGTGTGCACATGACAGGTGGTCTCACTGTGTGAGGTGCATGTGCATCGTTAAGTGTTGCATTGCTCTCTCTCTCTCTCTCTCTAGCACTGTGCTTTGCGGGTGTACGCACGCGGTAGCGCACGTGGCGCAAGTGCCGTGGAATTGTAAAACTGGGGGGTGTCAGATTCCGCATTGACTAGTCCCACTCCATAGCCTTGTGTATCCCATAGGCTGGAGGGACAGTGGGTCTGAGATTATTAGTTCACAAAAATAACAGTTGTCATTGACGGATTGGGAAAATATTCGGGGGTTGAGTTCTGTGGCCTGCTGCCAGCGTGCGCACAATATAATGCTGAACGGTGTAGTACTTTGTGAGAATAGCCATGGACTCACAAACTAACACACAAACACACAGACAGACACACAGACAGCGTGAAAACATACCTCCGCCCCTGCCATTGATTCCGGCCTGGCGGACCGCAAGTCAAATGCAGACTGGAAACAGTGCCATGATGCTTGAGAGATGACAGTTAGTTAAATAAAGGTAGCAGGTTGCATAAGGAGAGGATGCTTTTGACTCAGTGTCCCAATGTGGACCCTGGTCATCAGGTCAAATGTGACGTATATACGTATCAGTGTAATGAAGTATGTCCTTAACCACTTAAGTTCAACCCCAGCATCCGTATTGTGGGGGAAGCTTTCGCGGAAAATAGCTATTTTCAGCGAATGCAGTAAAGTGGGATATCGATGCAGGCTGCATTTTATTCATGGTGAAGCTGGTCAGTCCATCCAGCTACGGTAACCAGATGGACTTTGTGTCTCTTCTCCATTACACTCAATGATTAAACAGGCTCGCAAAGAGTTTCTATGGTTACTGCTAAACAGGGTCAACTCAGTGCAAGTGAGAGGTGAGAGATGGTGAAAGGAAAGGTGTTGGCAGGATAGCATCCTTCAGTACCAAAACTCTGAGCCCAAAGCATGAACGCACCGGTGACCTTCAACAAGCCATCCACAACAAAGCTCTTCCTCTCTCTCTTCTCTACAATTAATATGAGTGTTTATACACACACACACATGCATACATACACATACCAGCAATAGGCTCAAGTATTGCTCTTTAACACAACCAGGTTCATTCAAAGAGCTTAAAGGTTAATATAACACTCAGGAATTTCCAGCACTCACGGAAATGTCCTTAAGTTACCTTTATTGTAAAGGCATGGGCAGCAAACAATCAACGTACGCATTTCAGTGCAAGCCGTGGGTGTTCACATGTTATTATAACATGCAATTTAAGCTTGTATAAGCACTCATCATGCTTCCATTATGTGCTCAAACGTGACACGAATAACTGAAGCTGCAACTACTCAATCATTATTTTCACGAAAGCATCCTCGACAGTCAGTAATCCTGTGAAGAGATCAACCAAGAAGTTTAATAGATTATGCCATCTGGAGAATACATCCCTGATGGGTTCTTCTTCTCCAAGGATCTTCCCCATAGTTTAAATTCAATAGCTTCCTTCCATCCCATGAATAGATGGATGTAGTATGTATGGTAATATAGAACATTTGCATTGAAATGTACATGTGCTTTGCTCCTCTGAGCTGACACTCTATATCTTTCATCAGAGTGCACGACCTCTCTCCTCAGCACCTGCCTCTCTCATGATGTCTCTCTTGTCTCATGCTGGAGGGCTGTTTAGTATGCAGCAGCCTTGTAAAATTGGCTGAATGAGCATCGCAGCATCCATCGGGAAGCTGATAATCAGTTGACACTTAAAAGGGTACTTCACCAAAAAAAAACAACGCTAATTTATTTAGCAAATAAACCTACGTGTAGCCCTTCAGGCAGCTTTGAACAAGTTCTCTAACGATTTGAAAGTTATTGAGACTTCACATCTATTATGGAAGGCTTCTTCAGACCTTTTCACACTTGGCAACATAAACATTCTAAAGTTTATTTTGTGTTGCAAAATATCAGTAGCTGACAGGGAATAATCCTGGACTACAAGCTGTCTACAGAATTATTCCACGCAAGATAACCAATGCTGATTGGAATTAAGGCATTAATAATCATGATGTGTGTGTGTGTGTGTGTGTGTGTGTGTGTGTGTGTGTGTGAGCGTGCGTGCGTGCGTGCGTGCGTGCGTGCGTGCGTGCGTGCGTGCGTGCGTGCGTGCCAGGCTGTTGCCTAGTGGTGTCTCTAAATAAAGCTGTGGGCTGGAGTCGTGAGAACCCGAACTAGGTCACCAGGTCTCTGCTCACTGGGACGGTCAGGGAAAGGTACATTATTTATTTAGTCTGTCCCACAGCTTGTGGTCAATCTCCCAATCCCTGTCTATTGATTTGTCAATCAATCAACAACATCATTAACATTATAGCTACCTAGATGCAATGCAGTTGACCAGCAGAACGATTATATAGTTGTTTTCATGAATAAATACAGCGATGAGTATGTAATAAAATAAAAAATTGAACATTGTGAAACCAGGCTTTTGTTGAGCTTATCCAACCAAGGACAGGCATATCAGCTAGATACAGTATATACAGTATATATATCCCATATGAATACCAAAATGTGAGTTTTGAAGAAATCCCATGAGTTGAATTGACGGCAATGAAAGTCTCACATGTGAATACTGCACTGAGGCCGAGTGACACAAATATTAAGAAATGTTACGGAAGTGATCTCTGCTCACTGCAGTCACTATCTGCACTGGTGAGGGCTGGAGAAGGGAGAGGAATGAGAGCCATAGTGACTCTTGGAGAAGAAGGTAAAGGCAAGGTGGGAACGGAGATTGGAAGGTTAGAGCTTAGAGCTGAGGGAAGGGAGAGGGCAGAGGAGGGATGGATGGGTGGAATAGAGGTATGAGTATGAGTTTCAGCACTGGCTGTATACATACAGCTTCAGTGGCTCGAGTGATGGATGGAGCGAGCAGACAGACAAACACACAGACAGACAAATTTGTGTTGCTAAGCAGATTCATTGAGCTAACTTTTTTCGGATCGGCAAACAGAAAAAGGTTCTTGTTTGGTTGGGCTCTCTGTGAAGTATGTAGCCTCCTTAAAGGAGAGATCCGGCCATTTTAAGTGTTATCTTTGATGTGTCGCTAATCACTCACCAACATTGAAAGGGACGTTGAATTATTCCAGAGAGTCCCCTGTCGTCCAGTCACAGACGCCAGGTTCTGTGAGAGAAACAAGCAACCAGCGTCATCTCGTTCTGCACGAACGGTAGCTCGTGCGCGACATTCAGCACATGTTTGAGTATCATGAGACTCCACGATGAGTGGTGGTAGAAAAAAAAAGTTTTCATCGGTTATAATAGACGATTTTCACTCTTACACACGGCTCCCATTATATCAACGGAGGGGGTCGCCAGACTGGACGACAGGGGACTCTCTGGAATAACTCAACGTCCCTTTCAATGTTGGTGAGTGATTAGCGGCACATCAAAGATAACACTTAAAATGGCCGGATCTCTCCTTTAAGACACGGTATGGAAGAATATGAAAGAGCTCTCTGTACTGTAAATTTCAAATGAGAGCAGCAGGAGACAGAACATACTGTGATATAGCTGGGAGCGTCAATGAGAAGGTCCTGCACAGCCCTGACTAGGCAACCCAGACTGCCGGAGATATACACTCCACGGAGCGCACCGCCACCTTTCTAGTTCAGCCTTTATTTACCATTGCAATGAAAATTCAAATGTTCACAAATACGTGAAAAATAAATGAATAAAATAAAAATCTATACAATCCAGGCATCAAGTGTATAATAGTCCCCATCCCCTTGTGCGATTGACCTCAATTTTCAACAAAGACCTCCATTTCCACTCTATGTAGAGGTACGAAAAGTCATTTCCACAGCCACCGTTACAAGAAGTGGAACAGCCATTCATCTTGAGTCCAGTCCGTATCCTGTACACTGTCACATGGGCCTGATTGCCTCTATTTTGCCTTTCAGTCCATTCAAGGAAAAGGTCTCGTGTTTGAACAGTGATGTGTTTGGGCTTTTATTCAATCATAGAGACACCATGGAGAAGCTCTTCATCACGGTCTGACTTAAGGTGACAGAATACAGATGGCAGTGTGTGATTCAAATCCTGGTTCAAATTGCCCCAAGTATACTCACCTTTTTTACCAGGCAGACAGACAGACAGACAGACAGACAGACAGACAGACAGACAGACAGACACACACACAGACAGACACACAGACAGACACACACACACAAAGTTCATCACTCTTAGGGCCGTTTCACACTCAGGTCCCGGGTGCGCATTCCAGACCGCTTGGCTAGTGTGAATGTAGCGAATCGACCCGCGAAACGGATAACCGTTCCGTTCCCGAAACCACCTCCGGAGGCAGTTTCGGATCCGGATCATGCGTTTTCGGGTACGGTACGCTGCAATGTGAAAGCAAGCGTACCATTAGACGGAAGTGGCCCGCTATTTGGAATAGGTGACGGTATATAAACTCGACAAAAACAGCCAACAAAAACACTGCTCTTCTAGCCGGTGCTACTGAATGAATGAAAACGCCCCAGAATGCATTGCGCACTTAAAGGGATACTCCACTTTCAAATAAGGTGGAACATAACAATTGAAATAATAATGAACTTATATGATGGGAGCCTTTCTAACAATTTTACTCATTCAATTCTGAACCGATTCTTAAAATTTAAAATTCTCTATTAGCTGTGAAGGGCCTTCTTTCATGTCTATCAGTCATGAAACATTGGCGGGTCTCCATCGCGCATTTCAGGTGCGCGAGCAGCGCATATAGTATATCTTGTGGGTATCTTGTGGAGTTTCAGCTACTGTGCATCCCAGAAATATATAGCTTATAAGGCTTTGTAATTTGAAATTTGTAAGTAAATATGGTAACTCATTTAGATGTAGGCCTACGTAGGTTTATAGTTTCCCAAGGACTATAGCCGTTTCACTCATGATGCAATTTCTCCTGAATGCACAGTTTAGTTTATCCCTTCTAAATAGCTTATGTGAGCATAATAAAGAATAGCAGAATAATACATTAAATTACTATCCAAAATACATTATAATGAGCATTATGAGGACCAGTTATATGAAGATAAGATATAATATAATATTATAATGAGCATAATGAAGAATAGCAGAATAATTACTATCCAAAATAAATGAGAACTTTCTTTTTATTAATTCTACAGTTTCACACACAAACGTGGGCTCCAAAAACGAAACATCTCTGTGCTTTATTGTCATAAATTGCACTCTTCTACCATATGAATCTGTCATTCATAATTATTGATGTAATTCACATGTATGTCTGTATTTGTTTGTTTGTTGATGTGGGCAACGAGACCAAATTTATTTTGGTCTCATTTTAGTTTGTTTAAATGTGTTTTCTTTATTGCTTGTCAGAATTAACTTACTTGTTAACTATGGTAGGCTATTCCCTTATGCTTAAAAAAAAACGTGTATCTTTTATTTGACCTTTTCTCCAATTGTAGCATAAAATAAGGTAAAATAGGTTGTTCAGCAGCACTTTGTAACTCATGTTTTGAAAAGTGCTATATAAATAAAGTTATTGTTTTATTATTATGTAGCCTACTTAAACCCTCTATTCTCAGTAAAAACGGACCTACTTTTCTTGGACGCTTTTATCTGTCAACACCAAATCTCTCTGTCAAAAATAGCAGATCTACAAGCTCACAACGCGTCGCGCGTTGTGAGCTTGTAGATTGGCTATTTTTGGCTTATGTTCCCCCCATGCTGGGGTTCATGTGGTTAATACTATTCATAATAATGTAATGGTGTTTTAATTTTGTCAAGGCACCTTGAAATAAAATATTAATATTATCCAGTGATATAAAAACATTAGCTAATGTTTTCATATCACTGGATAATATTAATATTTTATATTGCACGTGCATGATGTTTTCATGATGAGTAGTGTTATTCAGTTCTCACCCCTTGCTTTCAACATATTTAAACGCATATTTGTGCGAGACCAGCACAAACACTGTCGCATAGTTGATGACGTCTGTGTCCACAGGGGAAACACTATGTGCATGCCGCCACCTGTAGGATCGGGGGTGTATATGCATGTGTTCTGTGGTGCGATAGGATCTATGCCCAATGTGAATGCAGGCCACTGAGGCCAGCATTCGAATTGGGAAACGTTTTCAATGAAAACGGATCCAGTGAGAAACGGCCCTTATTCAGCTGTGGATTGGAGTCCTCAGGCAGCCTATCTTTATGTCTGGGTGAGCATGACAAAGAGAGGGAGTCTGTGTGCCATTGTAGAGATGGGAGCATGGCACTACCAAATGTGACTTACTAGCACGTGGGCAACGAGCAGCCTCTGAACACAACCACTGACCACTTACCTGACACTTCAACATACAGTGCTGGCCTGTCTTCTTGTTTAAGAACTTTGGATTTTCATCAACATGAATGAAACTGTGGTCTGAGTCGAGTCGAGTGACCCATTTCTGTCACCACTAGAGCACCGCCTGACCAGTTCATGATGACCTGAAAGGGCACCATTTGAACAATTACAATTGAACGAACTTAACAGCTAACAGGCAAAATTCCAGTCTGATCACAGTACTGTAAACCTGGGCCAAGTCCAAGCTCACATTCAAGGTCAAAACTGATGGACGGATAACAGGAGCTTGCCCTGAAGAGATGACAAACGTTGGGACAAAAGGATCAAAGGCCAAGGTTACAATGAAAGTCAAGGACGAAGAGTTGATTAACTTTTGGGTTGAAATGGTAAAATATCAAGGTCACTATCAAGGTCAAAAGGTCAAATTACTTAATCAGTCATATCTCGGATGGAAATGACATATCTTGACAATTCAATAGCTTTGGGAAGATATGCACTCTGCTGAGTGCAATCTTTCTAGTCTTCTTAAAGTATTATCAATGCTATTCAACATTTAGGATCTATCAGTACACAAAGAATTATCACTACTGCACTTCTTAAGGACCAACTTGAGAGGTCCTTAACAGTGTTTGTACTGTTGGTGCCTGAACTCTTTGCCAACACAAGCATTTAAGGCTTGGCATAGATTTTGGGGAAGTCCATTTTGTGCTTGGCACATTGTGGCCTTTGTGAGGAATACACTATGTACCTGGATAATTGTGTTTGCCTCTTTCACTTGGGTGCACAACATAATCATTAAAGCTCTGCAGACTTGGTTCACTGCTCTGACTTACTAAAGTTCTGCTCACTGCGCACCACAGACCAAATTCTAATTGTAAGATTTCAATTTATTATCCATGGGGGGACATTGTTGTTTCAGCCAAGTGCACACACACAAGCTTAGAAATATTTACAGATGAATGCACATAATCCGAGAAAAAACAACCCAAACACAGCGATCCTGTGGCACTTATTACAAAGAAAAAGTACAGTAGGTGGTTCCCCAGTGTCCTGCCAAAAAAATCCCAATTCTCCATCTGGCCACCTAATCCTCCCCCATTGTAATTGGTTCAATGATTCCCTCCCCCTCCACCTCAAGCTGATTCGTGATGAGCATTCTGGCATAAAATGGTTGTCGTGCATCATCCAGGTGGGTGGTGTACAGTACATTGTTGGTGGTTGAGGTGAGTTTTCCCCTTTCACTGTCAACCACTTTGGGTATATAGATAAAGCTCTATATACAGTACAGTAGTCTATTAATACACAATGCATGCGGAGAGTGAACATGCAATACCAAAACCTGGTGCCACAAAAGGGCATTGTGTTTTGGTAGAATATGCCACTTGCAAAAGCACAAATAAAAGTGCTCCCATTAATACAGAATACTGTATCAGCATGTTCAGCTCACTCCATTCATTATATTTGGTTTATGTTGTTATTCAGCATTCAATATCTCCACACTACCCTTCTCACACATGCACTCGTCAACATTTACATGACTGATTTTGATCGTTTCTGTTCATTTATGTTGTATTTATTAATTAATCAATTACAGCATCTCATTTGGTATGGCCTTTTTGAGCCAGGTGGTGACAGTGGTAGAGAACTATTATGGGCTTTAGGATCCACTGCTGCACGTGTCTGTCTCCAGCAGTTACTGCAGTAATTGGCACTGAGACACAGTAACAGATCATTATCATGATATTTTGTGTAGTCCAGTGAATCTCCTGTGACTCATCCTTTGTCAAGCATCGCTGATATTTAACATTCAACACAGCACGATGCAGACTCTTAAATGATGCATGTATTAGTGTTTCTGGGTCATGTGTCTACAGTATGATTGGGAGACTGAAATAAATGGGTCAAAGACAAGTGTGTTTCTATTATATCTGTGTGATGACACAGAGGAAACATCAAGTGTCCCTTTCTTCTATTAACCCCTTTAAAACTGGTGTCCCTATTTTGGGCATGGCAACAACATCAGGAGTTTGTGTTCATGCATGTTATGTAGGACAGCAATCAAGAATATACTCACTGCTTGTTGACAACTCCTTATGAGAAGAGTATTGTAGAGGTCTCTTCTCATTTACTGAAATATAACTTTGCTTGTTCCTGTTCTTTGAGCACACAACAAAGTCCTGAGTGTTCATTTTGGGCGGCAGTGGCTCAGGGGGAGTGGCCGGTAGAGCAAATTTTGACAAGTGTTATGAAGTATCTGTGGCTAAAGAAACAAGAAAAGAAAAGAAAAAGCAATTCCTGCCACTTTCATTTCCACAAAAGTACTTTAAAGAGTCAAGTCAATAATATTTATAAAGCACGTTTAAAAACAACGAGGTTGACCAAAGTGCTTGCACAGCAACAAAATATACAGAAAAAAACAACAATATTACACCAAAATATACAAAAACACATCATAAAATACGAAGTTATAAACAAGTTTCTGGAGTCCCTCTGGTGGCTCAATCAGCTTAATCTACAACTGCCTTCAAATCTGGAACAGAAACTGTTTTTAGAAAGGCTAAACAGTGACTGTCAGATTTCGTTTATTTCAATTGAAAGACCGTTTGTTCTGTTTTGGCACCAGCTGTGTGTCCTCTGTCAGACCAGGTTAACGTTAACACATCTGCTATCCACAAGAACCAAAACACTATATTCATCAGAGCCTGGAAACAAAATACAATAGATTAACAGCTGCTCTGTGACAAACACTACGGGACGTATAGTATGTATATGTAGTGATTTACACCCGAGCTGGGATCGTGCCACTATATACACATAACCAAGAATGCACACACACGCACACACACACACACAGACAGCCTCTCAGCATGCATTAAATTTGTCCTCTAGCCACGTGGGAACAGAGCTTTGGCATCAGTGGGACATTTGTCCTCCAGCCATGTGGGAACAGAGCTTTGACATCAGTGGGACATTTGTCCTCTAGCCATGTGGAGACAGAACTTTGACACTAATGGGACACAGCACCAAGCTGAATGCAGAATGACAGGCCATATGAATGCTCCTGACTCACACATGCACGTGTGCTCTCTCTCTCTCTCTCTCTCTCTCTCTCTCTCGCCATCTCTCTCTCACGCTTAGAATTAAGTATACCTTCTTCTACGCAGTCACATAAATCATCTATCTGTCATACACACAAATGCAATTAATAGACCTTGGTAACTCAAATTGCAGATTTAAATAAATACAACATCGAGACAAGCAATCATATTTCTGTGCCCACATACACACACCGCTCTTCTCATGGTATTTGAGTCTGTCATCGATCCAAATCCTACAGGACAGTCTGGTCTCACCCAACAAATTGATTCTAAACAGCATACATTAGTTTATACAAATCCAATGTGAATCATTGTGGTTAAGCTGTCTGGAAGACACCGACATTCGCACCAAAATTACAAAATGTACCAGAAATATATTTATTTATTAATTGTAATGTTAATAAATACAGTTTCTGACAACTTGTTTTGTTGCATTCCAAAATATCCTCGGGCACTAGGAACCTGCGGCATTCCTTTTTGAGTGGCACGTCCCTATAGACAAACGCTGTTGTTATGACAACAGTTAGGAGAGGTGTCACCTAAAATCAGTGGTGTGTTCTACCGTGTTACGCTATATACAGTACGTAGTATGATGGTTTTTTTTTAAAGACGGGGTGCCGTGATTTTCAGTGATTCCCCCCCCCCCCATAATCATCAGGTATTATGGTTATACTACTTTTTTCAAAAAAGTGAACAGAAATTGTTAAAATTATGTTTTTATGTGGACACGCCTCCAGTTCGAGGAGGCGTGTAGCCTCCAGGTATACCTGGTTCTCACCTTAGCACCTCCTCCACCACCCTAGCACCACCCACCTGTCCTAGTCCCTCCTCCTCCTCATGCCCACACCTGTTGTGTTATGATAATGAGGGGGAGGGTATGTTTTTACTATGTCACTAAAGCGCTGTTTTTCTATTGGCACGTTTGACCCTCAAGGTTTCAGCCTCCAGGTAGAAACTCGAAATAGTCAGAGAAGACATAAAACACCATAAAAACACCACCAGGGGGCTTAATGAAGTTCTATCAACCTCATAGACAAACAGAAAAAGTGCAAAACCATGGCACCACCTCTTTAAAGCGTTGCCCTCTACTAACCATCAGTGGTGTAAAGTAACTAAGTACATTTACTCAAGGACTGTACTTAAGTACAATTTTGAGGTATTTTACTTTACTGGAGTATTTCAAATTTTCGTTACTTTTACTTCTCCACTACATCTCAGAGGCATATATTGTACTTTTACTCCACTACAATTATTTGAAAACTTTAGTTACTAGTTGCTTTGTAGTTTTTGATTATTATAGACAAAATACACTAACCACTTTTAGTTTTGGTAAATTTTACATTTTGATACTAATACTTTTGTACTTTTACTCAAGTACATTTTGACTTCTGGGGAGGGGGAAGGGAGGTGGGGGGGTCCTTTTATTTTTTGCAAAGTTTGAGTGTATTCTTTTCATTTTACCTGTTTATTTTGTGTATATGTCTGTTTTGTTTTTGGGAAAAAAGGAAGCAATCCATGTATATTATGAACAGAAATGTATAATCCTATCCTGTGCTTCACAATAAAAAATATTTGAAACAAGTATACATTTTGAATTCCGGACTTTTACTTGTAAAAGAGTATTTCTACATTGCAGTATATTGATACTTTTACTTGATTAAAACATGTGAGTACTTTTACCACCACTGCTAACCATTTCATCCATTGACATGTCGTGCAGAGAATGATTATCATATGCCCTCCAAAAAAAACTAGAAAACACCACTGACTAAAATGAACAGTAATGACTCACGAACAGTAATTCAATGTTTACTGTATGTATACAGTATAATAGAGCAGATTACACCTATCTTTTCATCTTTGCACTTGCACCAGTGGCCTGTTAATGTAGAGGTGATTTTGTCAAAAGAGATATTTGCAGTCCTCTCGACTACCTTGAGCACTCTGGCAGTAGCAATGGTTCTGTCCTCCTTGTTGAATGCCCTTACTTTTGTCGTCATGTGCCACAGCAACACAAAAAAATGAATGGAAACAACCACACATTGTCTTAAATTATACACAGTCAAATCCTCAGGTTTTTTTTGCGTAGGATGAATGATGAGGATGATGATGTATATATAACGCAATAATTTTGTTCTGCTACCGATTTCCAAAACAAATGAATTTCAGGATCCACATGGGAATGGCATGGCTCTGGGGCTTCACGTGGCCAGCCTGTGACATCAGTCATCTATATGACATGACTCAAATCTGGGCAAGGTTTCCACCCAACCAGAGCCCCATTGAAACCATTATCAAAGTTGAGTGTAATATTTCAAAAAGTTTAAAACATATGTGAAACAATAAATAGTGAATGCGCTTCTGTGGCCTACTGTAAGTGTGCACAATAAGGTGCAAATCGATCCAGACTGGAATTTGCGAGATTATCCCCAGACACAGCACAGGCAGACTTCCAGAGATGGTTATAATAGACTCCTGCAGAGCCACACCATAAAACGATAAAGCACAATCACATGGACTCCTCCACCAGTCCTCTGAACTCAATCCTTCAACACAATCTACATCTGCTTATCACACAAGCACGTGGCAATGCATCCACATTCAAAAGATCACACACATTAACATAATGCCCACCAGCTATTTCTTTACTCGCCCCCCGGTTGGCAGTTTACATCCCATCATCAACATGCATAATTGGTTTGTTTAAAATTTGTTGGTGCGGGAGAGTTACTGCTTGTTACATTTTGTAACAAGCAATTTTGCTTGCTATATTTTGCTTGTTATTATGCCCAGAGAGACAGCTGTAGTCCATTGAGTCAGAGAACATATTATCAAGACAGAGGGGAATCTGTCTGTTTACTCTGATAAAGCACCCTGGTGGCATCATCTTTTCACCTATAGTGGCGTGCCAGTTTATAAGCCATCTAATCTTGTTGTAATGAGCCCCTCTGCATTACTTCTCTGATCCCCATGTCTCAATTGTTTTAGAAATGTTTAAACAATGCATTTTCCGTACAGGTAGTTGAATTGATTACAGTGTGTACCGACATCGGCCTGTCTTTACTTCACATAAATGCCCCCTTGATCCAGACAGAGCTGACAGTCACAAAATATGATGAGATACTGTAACTTAAGTAGAAAGTGTTTCTTTTTCTTTTCTCTTTCAAAGTTTGACCATCCAAGACTGGATGGGACAAGTAATTAGATTAGATCACATTTACAGTCAATATTAACAGGGGACTATTCAGGATTAATTGATCAACCTCGATTGAGCTGAGTTGATTGATTGGGCCAGAAAGGTGCTGAACTCGCTATGTACTCGTTAGTGCTCTCTCTAATCAATGAATGCATCAAAGACAGCCACCTGTTTGATGTCTCTCAGAGAGGAGGGGGGGGGGGGGGGGTGTACTTTCCCTGCTTGTACACACACAGACCAGAAATCTTGCATAGTCGAGCTTTAAAGGGATATTTCACTTTCAAAACATTTTTGGGTCATTTTATCGTCTACTGAGGCTTATGTGAGCCCCCTAGACAGTTTTTAAGTTGCTTGATTCAGTATTTAGATATTTGATATTCATTTTATCAGACATGCCCCCTTCCTATACAAACCCATTTTAACATGTTAGATTCATCAAAAACCCCCATCCTTGGTTCTGGTGACTCATCCTGCCCTCCTAATACGTGAGGGGGCCGTGTTTTTTCGATTGCTTTTTTCAATTATTTTATTTACATTTTTTATTGTATTAAAAAAACATTAAAAATATATGAAAGAAGTAATTGAAAAAACACAGTCTCCTCACGTATTAGAAGGACAATATCAGTCACCAGAACCAAGGACGGGTGTTTCCGATTAATCTAACATGGTTAAAATGGAGTTTGAAGTTACAATTGGTTTGTATAGGAAGGGGGTGTGTCTGATAAAAATTAATATCAAATATCTAAATACTGAATCTGTCCGGTTCCCAAAAGCCTGAGTAGACGATAAAATGACCACAATTTTTTTTAAGTGAAATATACCTTTAACTCAAATATATAGTATAAAGTATAAAAATGTCTGATAATATTTCTTGTTTGACAGCAACACGCCGAAAAAGATACAAGTTCTCCATTTATATAATCCTTGTCTCAGTCATTGGTAACCATTATCAACAGGCACCTGATCAACACTGACTTTGTAAAGACAGCAGTGCGTGGAGAATGGTTGGCTTGTGGAGTCCAGTAACACGGTGACATTGTATGATAATGATCGTGGCACACATCCTGTGAGGCCAGCAATAAGAATGACATTACAGTATGTTAACGATTACAGCAGCATAAGTGCTTCATGTCTGGATCGAATGGTAGGAAGGATGTTTGATTTATTATAAACTTACAGGAAAGGAGGAAACCGTAAACACACGTGGTTTCTACTTTGGAAAGTCATATCAAATAAATGGCAGGTTTCAAATAAAACTGTTCCCATGTGACCATAAAGTCTAAAACGTGACCTAAATGATGTTGTCATGATGTGTCGATTCACAAACTCAGTGTTTGAAATGCTGAGGAAGGTGCCGAAATGTGTCCGTTTCTCTAAGTAGACTGCTGCTGCTGTGCAAACCTATTATAAAGAACGTAAGAAACTACTCAAGAGAGTGTGGATAATCCTTTCACTGTATATCTGCACTCAGTTAAATTGTAAGAGACTACACCTCAAGACTCCCCTTGAGTTGAGAGCGCCTTCTCCTGGCGGACTTGTTCCGGTAGGCGTCTGGGGCTATAGCAAACGATTGAAAATGCAGACTTTCAACATGCATAACACGTGCCCCATTTGACCTAAAAAAAAACATGAAACTTCATTACACATGTCACCTCATGTAGCACAAATTTGCCACTGTGAGCCGCATGAACTTTTCTGTCATTTAAAATGTCAAGAAAAATCTGTTATAAATCGAGTCTCCAACCAATCTATGCAAAACGCTTTCACAAAATGTATGGACCAATATCTAAAAGTTTGTATGTCGAATATGAAGCTCCTTGAAGCAATGTATATAGTTTTATTCAAATCAATCCTCTGCCCCTTGCTGCCTAACTGTTGAGTCACTTTATACGAAACTTGGTAGTAGAGGGTCATACCAAAAAGCACTGAGACGAATCTTACTGGCCAAAGCACCTACACCCATAGACATATAAAGGTAGACGCCTCCTCTGGCTCTGAAGCGTCTGTATGGCGGACGCGCTTCCGCTTCCGGGGGGGCAGCTGGAAATTTCCGCGTGCGTCACAGAAGGGGGCGTTCAGTAGGCCAATCAGAGGCAGGTGGGGGCGGGACAACTAGATTCTGACAAGTCCTGGAAAAGACGCGCTGTGGTTGGCCAGTAATCAACACGCTGTGATTGGCCAGTGCCCGTTCCCCCCGGAAATATGGCGGCCACCATACCAAACAGGTCGCTCCAACGAACTGCAGAGGCCAAGGAGGTATCTAGGTTTCTATATCTATGCCTACACCTGTCTGTGTGAGGCCCTCTGGGAGTTGTAGTTGGTGCCACAGTGTCCATTTTGTGTGTGGACGACTGGGGATTTAGCACCCTTCTACAACCTGTCCCCTCGTGACGCTACAACACAATGTATGGACCAATATCAAAAATCCCAGTTGACGAAAAGTTTGTACATCGTTAGCCTCATAGCATACATTGCCTAAGTCATATTTTTAAGGTTTTTAGGAAAGAAGAAATGGAAAATTTGCCTAAGTCATCTCTAGGTAACTTAGGCAATCAATGGCAAAAAAAACTAATTTAGCCCAAGTCATGTTTCTGCCTTTATTGTGTGTATGTGCCTAACTCTACTCTCCTAACACTGCTGATTCATCCTGCCTTATTGCCTATGTCCTCAGCCTATCAGAATGCTTGGTACATTCAAAAATCTTTTCTGCAAAGTCAAAAGGTTGACTTAAAAGCACTTTCTGCCTAAGTCATTTTGGAACGTAACAGGTGTTCTGATAGAAAATGTCAATGTCAATTTGGCCAAACAAATGATTTGCTGTAAATGCACTTACTGTAAGTTTACTTCAAATGTAACTGAATACAACTCTTTGCACAACTGGGTAGGCTGCAATTTGAGAGGTTTCCGTTTGACATGGCTTTGTTACAGTTACAGTTTAGGCATTAATCCAGAGCGACTTACAGTAAACAAGGTCACAAGTGAAGATAATACACCATAATACATCATAATACACACAATACATCAAATGCATAAAAATAGTAATCTAATAATAAAGTAATACATAAGTAAACCAATAATCTAATAATAACTAATACATACGTGAACCAAGAACCTATCATCAGCCTACAGTGCCTAAGAGGCAGGCCTATATTAAGGAGCAGGGAGTGAGGACTCAGAGAGTGTTTTATATATTTTCATTTTATTCTATTTGTTTACAGATATGTATGGGGAATGGGATAGGGAATTATTTACACTTAAGCCTCTTTCACACATGTGGCGCTAACTTAAAGTTATCTGTGGGGATGTACAGTATGTCTGAACACATGTTCTGTTATGTCAAGGAAATTAATAAAAAAAACATCACATTTGACCGTCATATCTCACTAACGCAGTTAAGTGAAAGTAGCTGGGAGACACCTCCCGAGCGCCTAATCATACAGACTATTTACGTGTGAGAACGGACAATCTCCTGTCGCTACATGTGTGAAAACACTGTACAATGTCCCGAGTCGACCTCATTCCCATGACATTGTTCAGAGTTCATGTTGTAAGTGGCTTTTGTGTACTGTAGGGTTGCGTGCTTATCTATTGATTACTGTACACTTGTATTTTGAAATATGGGGAAATGTGCAGTGTCGAAGGATACAATTACAAGGATGTTTACTCCAATGGCATGCAAGTAAGATTTGACATTTGATAATTAAAACATCCTCATTCCTTGAGCTTAGAAATCAGGTTTAACAGGATTTGTGTGCCTGAGCTGTGTCCAATGCCTAGGTTATTGAAACTTTCAACACTTAATACTGCTTTAATCAAAGTGAGACCATTTGCTTTGACTTTGCCACATTGACTCATAATAACCTTCATAATGTCAAGTTAAAGTGCATGGCTTTGAAGAATTGTGTTTGCACAGCAGTATAATCTTACAAAAATAAAACATCGAAATGACAGAAAAAAGACGGGGACAGGGACATTCATTTTGAGTGGGAGTAAAAGTTGACGTGGAAGAAGAAAATAAATTGCTGGAGGAGTAAGTCAAATGAGAAATACAGGAGGGTTGCATGGCAGAACTGTCTGGATCAAAATGATCATTAAACACAGCAGAATGCCTGAGTGGGACTTAACATGTTTATTCTGCATCACAGAAGAAGATGATCAGCAAAACATAAAGCTAAATAATTGTAAGATGCTACAAGATGGGGAAACGCAAAGAGAAAGGAAATGAATCACAGGTTAATTTATGCACATCGATGGGGAAATTATTTACATGAATCACTGCATGCCAAGTATGCAGGTGTGCAACTGGTTTGCAAAAACATGTATGTCAGTAGCAATATTGCATAAGTTCAAACTGTGGTATCACTGTATGATACTGTGGTATCATACAGTAACTATCCAGTCACACCGATGCTCTGACCTCCGGCTACAGCGGCTAATATTAGCTGGCAGGTCAGTGGAGGGGCATCATTTGCGCTGACAGCAAAAGGAACACACTGGCTCTCAGCACAACAGTACACACAGTAAATCCCAATGTTCATTTAACTCTGGAAGTGTAAAAAATTGTCCTTTGACTTAAACTGATAGGGTTTTCAAATAATTGTAGTGGAGTCAAAACTACAATATTGCCTCAGAGATGTAGTGGATGATGAGTATAAAGATAAAGAGACATGGACATACTCCAGTAAGGTAAAAGTACCACAACATTGTAAAGTACTTGTACTTGTACTTTTCACCACTGCATGGTATAATGCTAAATACAATTATTTATTGCCTTCAAATAAATTACTAACCCTTTACAGTGTTGTATAAGCTTTTGAACACATGCATGACATACTGTACGTGCAGATCACTTTGCAAAATCCCTGTACCCTAGCATCATCACCAAACATCTCTGTCTCTATGTTTAAGTTATGTTATACGTTATTGATCCTGTGGGGAAGTTCATCCTTTGCAGTGGGCAGCCAGTGAGCACCTGGGGCTCCAGCTCTATGGACCAGAGTCTTGGTCAAGGGCATTGGCAGGAGTATGTTCCTAACAAGCATGTCTAAATGAGGAAATCTGTAGGTTACCCCAGAAGGTCAGCTGTTACATAACACTGCTTGTGACATAATACCTGCATCCATATTCTGGGGAGGAACAATAGGCAAAAATAGCCGGGCGGAACCCAAAACAGTAGTAAATGTAAACAGAGCAAGCTGTCTGTATGTGTGTGTATTTGTGTAGTTGAATAAGATGCTACACATCTCCCCCCCCCCCAAAAAATGTTTTGTTCTACTTTTGAAAAAAGGGTTAAGGTTTCTGCTTGAGGCCTGACGAACATAGCAGATCTGCAAGCCCAGAGCGCGTCACGGATTCGACGCGTTGTGGGCTTGTAGATCTGCCATGTTTGTCGTGCGACACCATCATACGACGAAGCATTAATTAGGCATGACAGTGACGATATGATCATCTATACATACATACTGTAGTACACGTACACGTGCATGTATAAGTCTTGACTATTTTGTTTGTTGGTGTTGTAACCAGCATCTGGCAACAGGTGCGTAGGCGGGATTAACATTTAGGGTGGGCAAAATGTTTGTTTACTTTGTTTATTGGATTTTCCACAGAAGCATTCAATATCAAAAGTTGGTACTATGCTGATACAAAATACTGTAGCTTCCTCCAGTGAAATCCATCAAATACAAAAGTATTTTTTTTATCTCGCCTCCATCTTTCAGCAACTATAGGCGGGGCAACAGCTCAATTAGTGAGGTCATTGCCCGAGTTTCCCAACGGTGACTACGCTTCTATCTGGCAAGAGCAGGTTCGGCATCTGGGCGTGCTAATGGTCACATTGTCCAGTACAGAGTGGGTGAAGTCTATAGTAAAATATAATAATAATAATACATTGTAAAATAGGTTTGGTTTGGCTCCTTAACATACTGTATATGACCATGAGTTTATTAGAGCCGGCCAGGGCATTCTGACCAAGGAACATTCTACTTTCTGGGGCTCTGATTGAAATTCCACAGTGGTGAACATCCTTTAGCCCCCACTGTGAGTTTGGACTAAATCACTTCCTACTGTACTGTATCCCAGAGCGGTCGGCTGCCTGTCAAAAACAGTACTCTCAAGGCATGTGTACATCTCTGTCCGTGTGGCGCATGCTGAGGAGCTGTACAGTGTTCCCTGGGGCTCACTAAGGTTCGTTCCCTGGTGCATAAATGGACGAGACGGTCACAGTCAGTGAGACAACCGTGGTCTCAGGAGAAATGCAGGGGAATCACAAATCAGCCTTTCCTCTATACATAAACTGTGATATAATAGGGAAGGACAGGGACAATTTGGTCTGAAACAGTTACAGGCAATGCATCACCTCTAATTGGATGCTGAAGATGGATGACATATAATGAAGGTGAGTCACGCAGACTAATGGACTACTAGACTAAATTACATCCTACACTGCAAGTTAAAATCCTCTAGTATTGCGCAACATCAGTCCTTTTTGTTAAGAAACTAACACAGCAGGAGGGAAATCGGATGTTTTTTCCTCTGCTTTTGCAATCAATCAATCTATCAATTATTTCACTGAAGTAAAAGCACATCACAAGGATAAAGTATATGCGGTACTTCTTCCTAGACTATGCATTTACTTGTTGGTCACCTGATTAATACTACAAAACCAGACAGTCTCGTCACCAACTGATGATGGCCTTATGTAGAACGTTGTCTTGCTCATTGTGAACCATTTGTGACAGATAAGGACAGCATTGGCATCTGCGCCAGAACATGCAATACAGGCTGTTGGACAGTAATTTGAGGTAAACCTATTATTAAAGACAGACAGCCTTTGTTTAATAATGAAATACAAAATAACCAATCCAATGTAGAGCCCAATGGGATTAGCTCAGGCATTGCTCTGACTGCCCACTGTGAATGCAGAGATATGAGCAGCATAATCACATTAAACTGTCTGATAGGCTGCTGTTCAAAACAGGAAATTGACCTTCATAAGTAATTTCAGCACAATGTGATTCGTATTCAATTTAATAGAAAACCCATCTTTCATTTCTACAAACATGAACAGAGAGTTACAATATGCAAATGTCCAATAATCTTGCTTTGCAGGCAATATTTTTTCTGCATGCTATATCTCACAAGTCCAAGATTGAATCCACTGAGGTAAATGATTTATCATGTCTCTGATAAGCTTATTAGCATTCCTTTCACTCTCGGCTGCTTAATTCACATTATTCACACAGAGAAGTGTCAGAGCATAATATGTAACAGATGGTTTATGGTTTAATAATGAGCTCAGACTTAATCAAAAGGGAACTGGACCAATAATTTAATCGCAAGAGGAAAAGTGCTCGAGGAATCAGAGTGGTAAGAAAACAATGATGTGCTACAATGTAACTAGGATAACAAGTAGACATCAAACCTGGGTTCTATCAAAATATTATTGTCAGGCCTGGGCCGCTGACGTAGCGGTCCAGGCACCTAGGCTCAGTGCAGCCTGACTGCGTGTTGCGAGCTCGAGTCCCGATCCCAATGGCCTTCGCTGCATGTCACTCCCCATCTCTCTCCCCTTTTCCTGTCAGCCTACATCAATAAAGGCATAAAAGCCAAAAAATAAATCTTAAAAAAAACATTGTCATTAATAACAATACATACAGTAGACTACAAAACAGTCAAGAGAGGCAAAGTCAAGTCAAGGACCCCCAAATTAAAATGTATTGTGCCAGAGACCCCCATGGTACAAGATTTGTGCTTAACATTTTAAAATGTGAGCTTGTACATTGGTTATTTTCAAATGGCTGATGTATAGGGTTCAAGTCGTTAAACAAATTTTGCTGGGGGACCCCCTGGAACCTCCCAAGGACCCCTGGGTGTCCCCAGTTTGAGAATCACTGGTCAAAACTATCCTGGAGAATTGCTGATGTTTCCCCCCTCTAATTTCCCTCAATGCTGTGCAAATCAAGCTGTAAGAATGACATGAAGATGAATAGAAAACAAAACACACCCACCTAATCCGCTTAATCATTTATGACATTTTCCCCACTGAATAATAATATATATAATCACTGCCAGGCAGCATTTCTATGCTTCAGTCTCTTTTTCCCCTATTCACTTCCTTTTTCCTCCTCCTGAACTGGTCCCCTAAGCCAATTTGCATGCTGCCCTGTCATTGGCTGCCTGGATCGGTTGCCAGGTGCTGATTGGTTCAAACCAGAAGAGGGCATGGAATCTCTGTGACCAACAACAAGCATAAAAGGCAGTGTGTGTAACCAAGGCTGCACACTAGTCATGTCTGCAAGGCTTTATCAAAACCCTGCTGTCAGTTACTACTGCCAGTGAATACAACGCTGGCATGTGAAGAAGGAAAGGCTTTAAAAAGAAAAGACTTTGCTGAGGAAAGAATTCCAGATATTAACCAAATTAACCAAATAATTATATGCATACATTTTGTAGGAGTTAGAACCTCCTTATAGTGAGTTTAATTCAGGCAGGCTCAATTTTTGTTGTGAATTTTCTGAACTCATCTAAGCAAGGAGCATCAACAAAGACAAAGCATCATCAGCATGTCTCTGGCAGTGAAAGAGAAGACCCAGGTTCGAGTGGTGTTTCTGGGTGCAGCAGGAGTGGGCAAGACTGCCCTGATCCAGAGGTTCCTCCAGGACACCTTTGAAACCAAACACCGCCGCACGGTGGAGGAGCTGCACAGCAAGGAGTATGACATTGGTGGGGTCAAGGTGACGGTTGAGATCCTGGACACCAGTGGCAGCTACTCATTCCCAGCCATGCGTAAACTCTCGATCCAAAACAGCGACGCCTTCGCTTTGGTGTATGCCGTGGACGACTCCGAGTCACTGGAGGCGGTCAAGAGCCTCCGAGAGGAGATCCTGGAGGTCAAGGAAGACAAGTTCACGCCAATTGTGGTGGTGGGGAACAAGGCAGACCGGATGGAGGAGCGTCAGGTGTCCAGCGAGGACATGTTGTCGACTGTAGAGCTGGAGTGGAACAACAGTTACGTAGAGGCCTCGGCCAAAGACAACATCAATGTGGTGGAGGTGTTCAAGGAGCTCCTTCAGCAGGTCAACCTGCCCAGCCGCCTTAGTCCTGCGTTGCGCAGACGTAGGGAGACCTTCCCCAAAGACACCGACTTCCGGCCGCCCCTGAACAAGACCAACAGCTGTATTTTATCATAAACTGAGACATTGTAAAGACGAGATGTGATGTAGCCTATACTTTAACATAGGAGAACAGATTGGGAACAGAAGATGAGAGATCAGGACACCACAAGATGTGTTGTGTGTGCCAGGTCAGCCAAAAGAAGTGCTGGACAGAAGTGAGGAGAGATGCCTGATTAGTGGGTGTGAGGAGGAGGCAGAAAATAGATTGTGAAGTAATGCTACAAATGCTCTAGAAAAGTGTGAAAAGTGTTGCTTTGCAAAACAAACTGAGACAGAGGCAGATAGTAAGACTTAACTGTGATTGCCCCTCAAGTACACTGAATGGAGTGAAGAGAAAAAAAGAGAAAAGACATTTATACCACTCATGTTTACTTAAAGTAATGTTGCTGCTTATTTGGTGACATGCTGCTGGTGTTTAGATCAATGTATAGCTTTTCTATTTGCATTTAACGTTGATCTATAACAAGGGATTTGGAATGTACAACAAAATGTGGGAAGTTTTTGCATATATTTAATATCCTCTACAGTCTACAATAAGGCATTTGGACTGTTGAAAACAAAATGTGGAAAAATAATATTTAATGTCCTTCTGTTATTTTTCATGTAAAACAAACAAAAACTGTAGCGTATCATTGTTTACATTTTTTTATCCAATATCTGAAATTAATTTGTCATCAGGTATGCTAGTGTTGTTTGTCAAAATAAAATAGAAAATAAAAATACATTTAAAAAAGTGGTGAAATGCAGATAGTTCATGTAAATGCACTTTTCTTTTTTAATGAGCTTGTTTTTATAAATTCATATTTTTTTTTCTTAAATGGTTTTGCTGTGGATTTTACAAATTGCAAGTGTAATATAAAGGCTTACTAAATAAAATAAAGACAAAAATTGTAAATCTATGCCATCTCACGTTTCATTTTTAAGTCAACAGTTTAAGTTCAACTTAATGCAGAGGTCCTGGAAAAATCTGTAATCTCATGAAAATGTATTTAAGTCACTGAATATTTTCTAGTGCACACGTGCAGTACAATTAGAAAGAACTCATTTTGAAATGCAAATCTAGTGTGATTGTCATACTGGCCTACATCCATCATCCACTTGGTACACAAAACACACCCACCTAATCCGCTTAATCATCTATGACATAGCATGTTAGGGTCACAGACAGTATTACACTTCACTAATCAACAATGCATCTCTCTTCCATTGATTTGAGTTTTCATGCTCACTTTAAATACGAGAAAGGTTTGTCACTGAATAAATCAAATTTGTAGTTTTAGGGTCTGGTGAGCTGAAATAAATCAGTGTTTGTTTACATTGATGTTATGAGTTTCTGGAAAGCATGGTTCTTGTATTTAGGTGTATGTCGCCCTCTGCTGGCGAGAAAAAAAGACTACATTCTCACTTAAATAGGTTATATCTGCCTGCATACTGAAAATAACACATAGTTCAATAATACCCTGAATTAGAGTTTTAGAAGACAATTATTATTTATTCTACACCTCTAGTGATACTAACACCATGATACAGATACATAAAAAAACCTAAACGTCTTCATACTAAATAGTGAATCAGACATGCCTCTTCAAACAGCTGACAAGTTGGTCCATAAATCTGCATAGCACAGTAACTTGTGTGCTGCACTGAGGTGACTGAGGTCCATGCACATCCCCCTCTCTCCATCAGATAGGACTGAACTAAATTTCCTGTTTCATTTTGAGGAAGTGGCCTAGTAAACGTTGGGTCTCTAGTTCCTCTTTCGGTCCACTTTTAACAGTCTTTTACACACTGCCTGTGTTCATTCACATTCAAGAATGGAGGCCCAACAGCTTCGGTCAAAGCCATGCAGGTGTGGACTTACTACTAATGCTGTAATGTATGATATATTAACAGGTATGCATTTTATCTCACCGTTATTTGGTATTGCTCAGTCACTATCATTTGATTCTTTATTAGAGGCTGCAGTAAACGAAAAAAGAACTGAGTCACATTTCCTTATGTGTATTTTAAGGTTAGATACTTTTGTTTGTATTGTTTTTTACACTGCAGTTTACATCATTTAACCATTGTGTTTAAAAGGCTTTGCTGCTGTGTTTCATCAGTGTGTTAATTCATTCACTTAATGTGTAATGTGTGATGCCCTATAGTAAAGTCTTTGCCCCTGGACTTGGTCAAAGCTCCTCAGCAGACTAATTGAATCCTGAGGCGTTTAGAACAAGTTCACGGTTCTGGACACAGTCCTGCTCTATTATTCACTGTAGTGGAAAGGCAAGATGTAGAATCAAATGACCTAAAAGCCGAAACAATGCAGAGACAAGCGTGTTATTACAAACCACACGTGGTCTTGTTCCTCCATTATGAAACAATGAGCACAGGCTAAATGTGAAACACTTCTGTATGGTAGAACAATAATGTTTTACAAGTTCCTACTATTAAGCCATTATATTCTACTCAAAATAATAGAATTAAGCTCAATAATTAACCTAGCTAACATAAGGTATTACCTTGTACTTTAAGTGTATATCTTTAGTCAGATAATACCTAGGACTATATGAATTAAAGTATTAATTCATATAGTAATATTAAATTAAGTATTTAATGTTTACAAACAATTTGAGGCTCAACAGCCAAACCACATATGACCTACTGAAAAGCAAGTCACAATTTGTCACTGTGTACATATTTCCTTTTCTAAATTATGTTTAGCTGAATATAGACAATTTATGACAAAAGCCTATTTGCAGAAGTTTTACAAGCTTTTCCAACTCCTATGATCAGATTTATGGTTTACAGATTGAAGCTGAGAGGTTATAAACTGGCACAGCCATATATGCTCGTCACACAGAACGGACCTGTGATCTCATGAGGCAGCTGCTATGCAAGTTTAGAGATGTCGTGCTCTTCCATGCCTTTCAAACAAGAGGCCTAATCGGTTACTGAAACTGGTACTGAAAGTTGTTTGTGCTATTAATTCACCTACACTACAGGGTTAAGCTTAGTCTTCACACTTGCACTGCATCTACAAACTTCATTTGCAGGTCAGAGTGCCAAACTCTATTAATACACATTTTTCAACTGGGAGCTACGAACAGTGTGAACAGAATGCCATAGTTAAAATGCATAATGTTCAAATGATGACAACATTATTCATCCAAGATAGTTTTATTAAGCAAATTCTGATTGGTAGTCTTATCAGGTGTTGTACACAATACATCGCGTGGCAGATGAGATGATGGACATGATGAAGTTATTAATGAAGTTAATAATGAGTTTTTATTGTCATCATTACCATCACGATTATCATTATAACATTATTATCCTTATGTTATTATCTTCCTCATCTGGTCCATAGCATAAGAATACAACATTCCCACTGACAGCTCTCACGTGTTACCAGGAAGTAAATGCTATTTCTGTCAATGTGTTGTACAATGAAACACACTAAAACAAAAGTAAGAAGAAATAACTGTGGTATGCTGTGGATTCTTGGTCCTTTAGTATGTGCTTTTTATGTGTGCTTAAGTGTATACAGGAATGCGTGAGTGAGTATGTGTACACATAGGCAGCCTCAGTCATCTGTGGTGATGTTGCGGAACAGGTAGGCCATAGATTCTCCATTGTGGATGCGACGGATGGCCTCTCCCAGGATCATACTGACGTCCACAGTCTTGATCTTTGGACACTGCAATTTCTGCACCTCATGAGGAACAGTGTTGGTCACCACCACCTGAGGGTGCAATAGGACTGGTAACTGATTTGGAACCAGCTTTGTTTAGTTCCCCCAAAAATGTCTTTCCCCATTATGAGCCATTCATTATTCGATTATTACGCTATGGCCACAAATTGTTGAGTCAAAGAATGTAACCACTTATGCTGATATTTGGTTCTACATACTCTTTACTCATGTAGTGGAATGAAGTGAATGGTTCAAAATAGTCTTCATACCCTGAGCCCTGAATTGAATGGTTTACCTCATCAATAGCAGACTCCTCTATAAGTCGTGGGGCCTCTCCAGACAGCAGGCCATGTGTGGCCATGACGTAGATCTTATAGGCTCCCCTCTCCTTCAGGATCTCTGCTGTTGCAACAAAGTCGTCCACATCATCAATGATGTCATCCTAAAAGAGTGGCCACAAAGAAAAGGATTAGTTATGATTTTAAATTATTGATGACTCATACATTTCAACATATCCTAGCGCTACTTCTATCAATTACATAGTTTCAGCTTTGGGAATCACAAAACTTCTAGAATAGCCTTGCATGTTTGCTTTTTTTCTGTGTACAGTGTCAAACAGACTGTAAAACTAAAACCGGCACACTTTCAAATATATTTGTCAAAATAAAATAAAATATTAAACCAAATAATTAAAAACAGCATTCACATGATGCAGGATGTCCCAATAATAAAAGCCATCCCATAATTTATAATGCATTGCATGTCTTTTATATATTGTATGTCTTTATATGTCTTGACGAATTTAATACATAGGACCACAATGGAAACAATCCCTCGGGGCTTTTTGTGTTATCCTTTTAGCATTGTTGTATAACCGTACCTCTGTACTTTTTGCAAAACGTTAATAAAGTATTCAATCAATGTTGTGTGAAAATTGTATTGTGCAGAGGTCTTACAACAATGATGGCAATCCTTCCTCCTACATCCCCCACCACAGTGATAGGTGGTTTCTCTTTGGCCATCATCACTGCAAGACAAAGGACCATTACTTTCAACCAAGAGTACGATTTATGGGGGTACAAAAGATACGCAGACTAAATTAAAAAGGCGAAGTAGATTAGTTGAGAAGGGATTGGTATTAAAAACCTGCCAAAAATCATGCAAAAAGGACCATGTCAAGTCAACAGAAATCCAACTAAACCACACGCTTTTCAGGTTTAAAAACAAAAATATGAGGCTACAGAAGAGGATATGGTTTAAATCCCATTCAAAGTAAGAAGCAGGGAACCCACACACTTAATTACATAGTACCATTTATTTGAAGCAAGCAATAATTACGTTTTGTGCCAGGGCCTTAGTCAGGTCTTAGCTGATGTGGCCTGCCCTGAACCATAAAGTGTGCAGTTTCCCAGTTACTTACTTTGGATGTTGGATGTTTTTTTTTTCAACCCAGCAGCACCTGTTTAAGATCTGCTTTAGCACGTGCACTGCAACCCTGAACTTATCTACAAACCACCGTATTTCAATTGCAGAGACCGCAACACATCACACCACACACCTGTCATGCTGTAAAACCCTCTTCCAAGTCAGTTTCAGTATCTGTTCCCAAGTGCAATACACACACACACACACACACACAAATCACAGCCCTGCACATTTAACTCTTTTAAGGCCATCAGTGGGGTGAATTCAGGTCTGGTTGTGAAAAGCAGCAGGACTCAAAGAGATATGGGAACTTGCATAAGCCAACAGATATTTTAAATCAACAAGAATCATATTGCTGAGCCAGAGCTTTCGGCCCAGAAAAAGGTAAACGATCAAGCAAATGACAGAAATGAACAAAAGTAAAACCGTGTCAAGCAAATCAGCTCATATTAATTTCAATTAAACAAAAATAAAAAAGGAAACAGATTCCCACTTGCAGAACATCTGTCCTGATTTTACAGACATTCTGCAATTTGTGATCTGTAGTTCAGTTAGTAAATGTAAAAAAATGACATATTTTCTATAAAACAATTATAGTAGGGCAGATTTTGAACATTTGAATTGTAGTCTGTAATGCATTGAATACATTTTTTCCCTGCTCATACTGTGTGACATCCAGCCCTTTGATCACTAAATGTGAACCACAATTTGATAATATATGTACTGTACATTAATCAGATCAGTCGAGTCGAAGTATTTTTCCTGCAATAATTCAAAGGAGTATGTTCCAATCATTTCAAATAAGAGCATCTGATACTGAGAGCTTCCAGTGATTAACATGGACACATAACATGAAGCCGTTTTCATCTCATGATTCAAATGTGCCTTAAGGTTGAATCTCCTTGTTCTAGGAAAATATTTATGCATTTTTAATTCCCCTTTCCAGCAAGTAGGCACAACCTTTGGCCATACACTCTTCTACAATCCCTAGCACAGGAAATACCAGGAGTGAGACCATGTGCAAATTTGGCTGATTAGGGGTGGCAGTTGCTCAGGATCACCGGCTTGCTCCTGGCTTCGTGTCAAAGTGTCCTTTACCCATTAAAACCGTGAACGCATCTGTGTAACCACTTAAACCATTATTTGATACTTTGGCTATTCAAAAATAGCAGATATACATGTACAAGCTCTTGAGCTTGAGCTAAGCTTGTAGTTCTGCTATTTTTGAGAAATCTTGAACATTTGTGCACATTTTTTTTAAATATATATTTTTAAAGCGAACATTTGTAACTCAAATCTTTGCTTCTGGGGGTCCCTGGAACAAAACCTTTTGAAATGGGGGTCCGTGGCACTCGTTGCCACGCTATGAGCTCGTATATCTGCTATTTTTGAATAGCCAAAGAAATCTAAAGTGACACAGATGTGTTCCCAATTGAATGGGTTAAGCAAGAAAACGTTCTGATGAGCAGGTTGGTGCCTAGCATTATTGCCTCTGCAGTCAGTGTGTGAGAATGGGTGAATGTAATGCACATCTTAAAGCACGTTCAAGAGAGGCACTATATAAATGCACCGTTTACTTGGTGTATTTAAATGTACACATAGTCCAGTAGCTCACTGACAGTCTGACAATTGGTAAACTAAACCTCTATGCTTTTAATTTGCTTTCCACACCCATTTAAGGTTTTGATCCAAATGTGAACTCCCATGTCTGAGACTGTTTGTATTCAATGGTGATTAGCACAAAAGCTAAAGCTTAAGGAAACAAAAGATAGTGGGCTAACAGCCAAATGTATAGGGAAATGGTTGGGTTATACATTAAATCGCTCAATCACAGCGAAAAGCTCAATTTGTTGAGCAAATAATATACTAATATATAAAAATATACATTACCTGTGTCACTAGTCAAACCAACTTTGATTTTGCTCCAGAATGAGATTCACATTAACATTTTACCTCAGCTTTCAGGGCAACAAAGAAGTATGCTGTATATTTATATAAGTATGTTTATATTTAAACTGCCTTTCTTTGAACAATTCCTCTACTAAAAATTTAAAAAAAAGATTTACAAATTCGAGACACTTTCTCCTGGCTTTCACCAAACAGAAATCATCAACACACAAATTGTCAGTATCATAATCCTCCTCGAATGTTAACCGGTAAAACTCTGAACCTCCATTGCTATCCAAGTGCTTAACATTGTTCTCCAACTTGTGTGAATTCAGTTTTTTAGTTTTAGTTTTTAATGCTACGTACTTTGCCTATGTTGTCTTCAAGTATAGTATACATCACAAAAGTCTACATTAACATGACCTGAAATAATTATCCAAATCATAGCATTTTCATTATTATTAATTTGGTTTAAGAACTTTCCTTCCTCTGTGTCCATAGTTGAAATAACATAGAAGCCCTCAGTGGCTGAATGTAACCATCATTCCATGCAGTGAATCATAAAACATCACACAAAAAAGGGAAGCAGAGAGGCAGCGTTTACGGTCATACTTGGGAGTTCTATGCCAGGGAAGGCAACCTGATGCCTGCTGCCTGCATTAACAGTAGATAGAATTAATTAGTAGAGCAGTTAGATAATTATCCAGGATAATTATCCAGGAGAGAATCACACAAAGCAGGATCACTGGGTTTTAACGGATAGGAAATATCATTATAGCATAAAACATAACCTAAATATGGCCCCCAGTGTTAGTATAGTTTAGCCTCGATCTCCAGGCTTTTATTGTTTAGTTTTGCAAAAAAATAAAAGCCTGGCCCAGCGAGTCGGTGTACTCGGTATGAGGAAGTGTTTCATTTCCCAACCAACCAGAGTGCAGTGGGCGTCGCTCGTAATGTTGTGTTAACGGAGCGGGGGTTGACGGACAGATCGGTGAACCAATGGGGATCAGGCGCAATCTCTCGCCGGCTCATACACCCGCCCCTCTATACACGAAATCAGGAGCGTTGGGGCAGTCTAGTATAGTTAAACTAAAGGCCAGTCCACACCAATGCAACTCCTTGCAACATTGCAACTACTTGTAACCATTATCCCCAATGGCAGTTTCAAGGAGTTGCATTGGTGTGTACTGGCCTTAAAACAGTTTTGTTGCAAGGAGTCGCAACTAGTTGCATTGGTGCAGTCTGGCCTAACACTGAGGATTTTACTGTGACAAAAGTGAATCTTTGAGACCTCTGAATCAAGGCACAGCTGTGTGTAGAGATACTGGGACAGCTGTGTGTAGAGATACTGGGGAAACATTGCAAAAAAAATCAATAATAAAAAAGATTCTACATGGGAACTGCGTGGCTCCAATGTGGAACTCAGACTTCATGAGGCCAGTCTGTGATGTCAGAAAGAAATGGCCAAGGTTTCAGCCTGATCAGAGCCCATAATAAAAATTTAAGTTACACAAATTAAAAAAAGTATGAAAAAAGTTAGTGGAGGTCCTTCTGTGGCCTACTGTCAATGTGCACAACAATTTAACGCTGATCGTTACAGCGGTTTCTGTTAGCCGGTATTTACCGGCCAATTGGCCGTAAATTATAAACATCACCGGCCACCCTGGCCGATTGGGAAAATGCTGTCATTAGGCTATATTATCTTTTAAGCCCATTATTAATATTATTATTTGGATAAAGTAACACAACATTGCAATACGTAGTTTACAACCATTAAACCTATCATAATGCTTTATTCCCCTACAGCACTGTGCGCTGCAGTTATCGGATATATCAGCCAATTCATCGTACAATGGTGTCGAGCGTTGAAAATATCAGACCTACAAGCTCACAATTCATCACAAGGTGCCCGCGTTGTGAGCTTGTATGTCTGCTGTTTTTGATACGCAACAACACAGTCGTATGGCGAAGCACAAATCAAGCTTCATACAGCTGTCTGTGTCTCCTCCTAATCAGCGCCGAGTCTTCTTGGTACGCTCGGGTGTTATGATAAACAGAACCAGGGTTCCGAGATGATAGAATCTGAACCAAGCTGGCCCCAATTGACGATAATAAAACAGGGACCCGAATTCATATGGGTAGTGGATATTATACAAGCAAGCAGTGACTGTCTGTCTGCAATGGATAAAGTGGGGAAAGTTGGTGACGCATACTTTGCAGGCAACTGAGGCAAGTAATCAACCTCCCTTGCACCATCATTCATAATGACATAATTAACATTAACAAAACAAAAGCTGTAGGTTTTGCATATTAAGGTTGAATTCGCATTCAACTTAATATCTCTGCTGTCCAGCGTGAACCTGCTAACTCCAATACGCTCATTGTTCAGGAAACGAAAAAACTAAATCTAAGTTTTTCAGGAAATGAAGAAAACCTTATATTTTTAAAACAAAGCAATACTGCCTCATCAAAGTTGCTATAGTGACTGTATATATTGTCAGATACTTGCATGTGTCATTATATTATCAACACTTTACCCAAATCCAGCGCAAGTGGAGTTAGTAGTTTCAGACGAGCAGAAATCAAGCTGAAATGGAGTTAGGTGTCCAAACAACAATAAGCTCCACTCGCTGCTGAGGGAGAGGTTTCAAAAGGGTACAAATTCCCAAAAGCTAAAGGTGGTTACACACCGGCAAATATGCGAATATACGCAAAATTCAGACTCGTTCCGAATAATTAAAAGACGCTTTTTTCGCTCCGCGAAACTGGTGTGGAAGCTTGCATTGACTTTATAAGGTTTTTTAAAAAATCGCCCCGGTGTGTAAGGACCTTAACAATGGATCTCCAAGCTCACAATGCATCACAACAACGTGTGAATTAATGCCCTGATGCTTCATGACACTTATTATATAGGCTTACAATAATAAACAGGACTTTAAATATTAGCGCGACAGAAATGCTATGAATGCCTTTCTTCTTGTCACATGCGCTCTGCTCATGCTGTTAAAAGGCAGCACTGGAGAGGAGGGGGGGAGTTGTTTGTTTTTGACGGACAGTTTGAGGATCCAATGGAGTTGGGAGTTTTTGTCAGAGGCGCTTTTTAATACTTTTCATTGGTTTAAATGTTTTGATTCTTTACACAGACGTAAAGGGTGTTCAATAGCGTTGATTTATGAAAAAAAAAGATGAAAATGGAGTTAGCTGGTTCGTCCTGGACACCGACGATATGCAAAACCTACAGCGATATAAAGTCCAAAACATATATTAATTTGTTTATACAGTGCAAGTAGTTCACTCACGGCCACTTTATTCAGTTATTTTTTGGCAAGCGACACCTCTACATGATGGAGTAGATATATTATTTAGTCAACTATAAAAACAAGAACGGATTGCATCTGTGATAAAGTGGAAAGAAGCACAGCGCTAACGTAACAAGGTGAAATTATCAGTTGGATGCATCTGCAAACATGCATGTGATGTTAATTATAATTTATTCTTTGGCCGGTAAAATGTAATCCTGTCGGTCAAGGTGGCCGGACAAAAAATTGCCTAGCGGAAACCCTGTGGTTATAATTCAGGTTTCATTTTAGTGAAGCGGTGAGTGCCTCAATAAACAACCTCCCAACCCAGTACGGGGAGGCAGTAGCAAGTAGAAGAATGTGGATGGTATAGTCAGCTTGGAGATGGAGAGAACAGGAATGGAGAGCAGATAAATCCAACTTATAATTAGAATAAAGGGCAACCCGTGTCCTTACAATGCCTGCAGTATTTCACAGTGGACTGCAGGAAAGTCTCATTGAATGAGGTGGGGTTTGCTGACACTAACACATACTGGGGTAAGAGTGTGTGTGTGTGTGTGTGTGTGTGTGTGTGTGTGTGTGTGATGCTGCAGGGTCAGCATTGGGCCTACACAGGCTCTTACTCATAACTGAGGCTGGTCAATGTCAGCCTGGCTACTTATCTTACAGTGAGACGTCTTGTATTAAATCAAAAGAAAACCTGTCGCACCAACCAGATGTTAGCATCTAGGGGCAATAGACAACATTCAACAACTACAAGTCACACTTTTACAACACCTTTGTTGCATAAGGTTGGCCATTTCCCTGCCACATCTATGAGGTAGCAATACTGCTACACAGAAACGCGGTCCCTGCCTTCAAAGAATATATTTATGGGGGGGAAAATACCGTACCCATCTTAAACACATGGATATGGTGGCCGTCAGCTTACAGCTTAGATAAACAAATCAAAACACTTCTGGGGTCATTTTAAAGTCTACTCTGTTTTTTAAGATTCAATATATGTAGATATGATTCAGATCACACACCCCTCCTATATACGCCAATTCAACTTCAAACTTAACAAGGGTTATCTTTAATTAGACTCAGTGCAAAAACATGTCCCTGCATCTGGTGACTGATGTCGTTCTTCTAATGAATGGGAAGATTTTACTATTTCAATTGGTTGGTCAAGTATTCTAGTGGGATAAATTCACTTTGCAGGTTGCTGATCCAGTCTGAGTCTAGAGCGGATACGGAAATGATGCATGCATGTTTATGTGTGTGCAGGGAACCCATTCGGTAAAAATAATCTTTACCCAATGGGTAATTTGCTGGCTGAACATCTGGAACAGGATCAACAGGCTGAGGTTGTTATGTGAACTTGCGCTAAGAAACCGAAGGTCATTTATAACGTTCGACATTTAAAATGAAATAACAAAAAAATTAAGGTCTTCCATTCATTAGAAGGACAATACGAGTCATCACAAGCAGGGAAATCATAACTGATCACATTAGAGGCAGGATAAGAGCAGAGAGCACTACTACTACTAAGACTCCTTTGTGATTTTCTTTCTCAGAGAATGACTTAAGACAGAACAAAGACAGAATAAAGACAGAATACATAGAGTCAGGGTGGAAGAACAGGTTTGGTGGAAAAAGTAAAATGGGTTAGCAACACCCACGGGGCATGAAAACTTTAAACACCTAAGCAAAGTATTCCTGTATACAAGCACTGCACAAATGGAAAAGGGAATACTGTGAAAATGGAGAAGTTGCCAACATACTGCCAGTGTGTGTGTGTGTGTGTGGATAATTGAGTGAGCTTATCTTACATGGCAGCTCCAGGCCAGGGTGTCCTGAAGAGGTGGTCTTAGCTGCAGGGGGTGAATGTCTACCGTCTGCCATGTCTGACTCTGCATGGTGGGCTTCACCATGCATCACAGCCAGCCCTAGTCTAAGCCTCTCAGCAAAGGACTGGGCTCTGAAACGCAGAGGCACGCAAACACACAAGTGGTCAAAGAATCCATCAGATACATACCGTATAATATACATAATATATTATGTAGACACATGGAGCATTGGGCACAAAAACACATACAAGCTAGGCTTAGTTGTAAAAAACACCAATAACACATTTGCTGTAACACAAACGTAAACACATAGTACATGTGTATTTTCTAGTAGGGATGCCCCTGATAACAATTTCTTCTTTTTTTTGCCACTGCTACGGATCGCCAAATCATCAACCAGATCAACACAACCATGTGTGTGTGCACTATTGCACTCTAGGTAGCACAACATGGTTTAGTGAGATAATTGCAGGGCTCAATTAAAAATATATATAACTTGGTAGCACTATTTTTTTATTGATAAAAATGTATTCGTTTTTTCCAATCGGCAACTCGAAAGCATTATCGGCATTCCCAATCTCATATTTAAGCAGAATATCTGCCAATTAAGGTTGCGGCCCCTAGTACTTACATACAGTAATACACACAGACAGAAATAACACAGATACACATGACAAGTAAGACGCGCGAACCAGTGGCGTACCCACCATAGAGGCAGGGCAGGCCCAACTAAAATATAGCCTCCCCTAGAAAATAAAGTAAAGACTGAAAAATAGTCAGTGAAAAAAATCCAAAGAGAATAGTGGCCGTCGGACCTCCTCGTCCATTCACGCGGGCAGGCAGCCAATCACTACCGTATCCATTCAGCAGAGCAACGTTGCCTATAGTGATGCAAATGTAGTATGCCTTTATCTTCATGGGGTGCCAGGAGTGCCAGGTGCGGGGGTCTGAGCCTGTACTCACCTGGCATAAAAGTTTTTCAGTTTTGTAGTCAGTGTAGTGTTGTTGTTAACTTGTTTCCCCCGAGATTTCGCCCCGACATTTTCCCCGAAGGGGGGGGGGGTAGGTAGAGAAAAAAATCTCGCCTGCCCTAAATGTAATTTCTGGGAACGCCACTGGCGCGAACGCTGGAAGCGACCGCAGCTCGAAAATATTGTGTATTTACGGACTTGTAATCCGTGTTATTTCACCGTGATGGGGAGAGAACATTGACATCGTGTGTGTGTGTGTGTGGGGGTGTGTGTGTGTGTGTGTGTTTTGCAGGCTGTTGTGCATTTTAATCAGAGCATTGTCTACATTCCTGCACTCTGGCACATTCTGGCGGCTGCACACAGGCAGTGCATGCACACAGAGACACAGACACACAACCCGAGCACGGTTTCATAGTAAGCTGCACTTGGGCGGAGACGCGGCGAAGCCGCGCCTCCTTCCACGTTCGCAATAATGACCACAATTCAGACACAGTCCTTGCATACATCCAGACAGATCTACAATCATGGTCACATTAACATCCAGTATTGAGCAACATAATGTATGACTAGAAAACTTGAGGACGTCAATACTTGCAGGTCCTGCATGTCCCAGCTTTGCTGTTACCTCTTGGCAGCTGCTGGGGACTTTGCAACAATTATAGCATTCCTGTAGTCTGGGATCTGGAAGATGAGGGAAAGAAAAACATTGACAACCTGTTAATTATTGTTGTTCATCTTTGCTGTCCTTTGTAGGACACTTTGTATCTTTGTGATATAAATACACAACACACCACACTGCAGTTTTGTGAATATGGCACTGTGGCTGCATAAAAATAAATAAAAAGGTATAACCCACATTTCTGTACCCTTTCACTTGTTTGTGGAAGTCTTTCTGAAACAGGTGTGTATGTAATGCAATCTAGAGTCTTACCTCTTCTTGGATGTACTGAATGAGGAAGGGGGAGGCCCTCAGGTTGTCAACAGGGAAGCTGAAGAAGCCCTGGATCTCTTTTTGGTGGAGATCCATGGTGATGAGGTGAGTTAACCCTGGGACATTGAAGAAAATACAGAGCATAATAGACAGCGACAAGGAAAAGATGGTTACCAATACAGCAAACACAGAATTCCATGCACACAGGTAGAAATGTACTAGTAAACCAGACACCTGAGACTAAGTATATACATGGCAAATTCCATAAATATATTAACATGTGTGAGGCGATTCTAACAACTGGGTTCAAGGAATGTTTCACTGACAAACTTGTAGATGCTTAGTCAATCTGTGCTTTGCATGCTCAGAAAACATAAGTTGAAAAACAGTGGAGTATTCCTTTTACACATGATTTCACTCATTGCATGGACATTCTGCTTGCAGTACTAAGAACATACAATACATTCAGTAGAAGATTAATCCTACCAGCTTTGGCTAACATGGACGCTAGCAGCTTGCAGACAACAGAGCCCCTCTTTCTCATCTTGCACTGCTTGCTGTAGGGGAAGTATGGGATGACCCCAATGATGTTCTTTGCACAGTTGGTCTTGAGGGCATACGCCATAACAAGCAGCTCCATGATGGCCGTGTTAACATCTCTGAAAGGGAAATAAAAACATAAGAAATGGTACATCATATGGAATGGGATCTACACTGTTGGTCCCCACAAAAGCACTAATAACAGGGCGCCCGCTGGCCTAGCGGTCCAGGCGCATACCACATACTGTATGCTGATAATCCAGCTTGACAGCTTGTCGCGGGTTCGACTCCCGATCTCGACGATAAAATAAAAACACTATTGACAGGTTCCAATACAATTAGGTTCTTTACTACTATTTGTCACTGCATGCATTCCTACGGGCTGGTGCGGCATCTGTCAGCAGGGAGTGTTGGGCAGGAGGAGTAGAACGAAGGCTCTACGTCCTCTCGGCTGGGGCTCCTCACTGGCAGGTGAGTCAGTAGGATACAACAGCAGTGACAACACAGAAATGTGTGTGGTGAAGAATTGATTTAACCTGACTCAGCCAGATGGGGGCGGTATTGAGTTTCACAATACACCCTGCATCTGGGATCGCTCAGGGAGTAAAGCTACCCGGTCGCTGCGTGTACGAACCAATCAGCGGCTGCTAGGGCCGGGATCATCCAATCACCTGCCAAGTAGCTTGAATAAATGAAACGCCGTCTTGCATCGATTCTGCTACCGGAGTCTCAGATGGAAGTAGGCTGTGAAACTAAATGTGCGTCGCTAGCTTCTTCCATTTGGCGGAGTCAGGTTAGAATTAATTGGCATAACTACTAAATTGGGGAGAAAAGGGGGTAAGCTGGTCCAGGCTGCCTCAGCTGCTCTGAGACCTGCAGACTACTACCACCTCCTGGTATGGAGTTGGCTGACTGTTTGCAATAGTTTGTGCGGTGTGGCGACCAGAACTTTTGGAAGCCTGAAAATCTGACATCATTTGACATAGGACCCTACTGCCAGTCTGTAGTAGTCTGTTTGGTGGAGAGCCACCTTAAGAAGACTAACTTGCTTAAATCCCCACCCTAAACTAAGATAAAATATAAGAATTTTATTTATCCCCAAAGGGAAATTCATAATTAGACACTGCCCTTACAGGTGTCTTTACCTGAACTCAGCCAAAAGGTAAATTTAACCTCGACAGCTATGGGGGCATTCTTTAATAATTGATATGATAAAGATCTAATCACATAATGGCTGCACAGCACAAAGCAGGACAGACTTGCTTAAGAAATGCAATACTCTTTTAAACAAAATATATATGTATGTATAGATGTAACAAAACAGCTGCCGAGTCTATTAGCTAGCAAGTGCATGCTGTAATATTAATATATTTCTACAGTAGGTTTCAATAGGTTATACCATTGGTTATGATTCAATATAATCTTGACTGCTCATACTTATATAATTATTGTTATTTTGAGACTGGGGCAGTTGTACTATAAGGCATTTATTAGCACATGCATCCCTTTAGCCCTTGAGTGGTTGGTGAAACAAGACCGCCAACAAAGAGGTCACTGGCCTGCAGGATCATACTCTCTGTCTCACTTTACCAGATACTGCCAGTCAACTGCACTGTCAGTACGGGTTAGTCTGACAATTCAACAGTTTCATGTCACAGTCCATTGTCCTCGGGATTTTTACCCCAAAATATCTTTTATCAATGATTTACAAAGCAAATTGTGATTTGTATGCCTGCCAACTGAAACAGACAGCTAAGTAAGTTAAAATCCTGCCTGGAATTTCAACAGTAACCCCAAGTAAATGTTGTAATACAGGCAAATTTTGGTTGATAATGGATACTACAATTGCACAATGTGGGAGAATTTCAAAATGTGTTTACACAAATCTGTAAAGTGATAATAGACAATATAGACAAACGATAATAGATAATAGACATGGAAAATAACCTTGGAATGGTCTGAATGATAAAGATGTCTTGACCACGAACAGATTCTTTCACATCCACTCTTGTCTCTGGCAAGGGCAAATGACAGACAAATTAGGGGCAAATGCAAATAATGATTGAGGCTGTAATAATTATGAAATTACATGCCCAACCCAACCATACTGTACCTCTATTTGACTCTTGATAAACGACAGACTTTCCCAATTCCACACCCAAACGTCTGAAAAACAGAAAAGAGTGTGTCAACAGAAAAAGCACATGTACAAACTGCTGCCTCAAACTAAAAACTCATAACTCGCTGTAAAACATTAACCAGTCCATTTCAGACATTCTTTCCTGGAGACACCGGGGTTGTCAACAAACAATTAGTCAAGCCTATGTCATGTCTGGCAGCCATTTATTACATGGCTACTTCTTATCGGCTGTTGTGCAAGGCAAGCACTCAGTGTATGGTCTCCCACTAACATGGCTTTCCAAGGAGTCACTGGGTGTGGTAAACAAGAGTAATAATAACCAAGAAATGTCCGCTTTAAAAAAAAATATATATATATATATATATATATATATATATATTCAAAGACTTGCACAAAATAATGTTCAAGATTTTTTTTAAATAGCAGATCTACAAGCTCGTAGCGCTGCAAAGAATAGCCAAAGTATAAGATAATGATTTTAGCTAAAATGTTTGCCTCTTTAACATCTAGAAGTGCAGTATCACAGATATGATCGCAATATGCAAACATGCAAACATTCTCTAAGAAATGTAACGCTCCTCTACACTACAGATGTGTAGAAGAGCAATATATTTTGGGTTGTCGTCTTGTTATTAAAACGATTCATCTGTCTTGCTCCCTCCTCGCACGACTGAAGCTGAACAGTCGTATACAATTTTGAGAGACTAAATAAACACCAAATACATATTTTATGTATAGTTTGTGATTTTTTTAATACAATAAAATAACTTTGAAGTAATTCCTGACCCGTGAGTCATCTCCCATGTTTGTCATTATGTTGAGCGAGTTCATGCAACTCTGAGTCTGAATGTGAATCAAACTTAAAACTTGGGTATGAGGAATTTATGTGGAACCCTGTAGGCAAGGCAGGGCCTTCTGGTCTCAATGGCTCTGTAAAGTGAACCTAGAACGTGCTGCTATAAGATTGTACAGTAAAATCAGTTATGTCATGCACTCATATTTAACTATTTCTTAAGAAAAATAAAAAGGATTGCATTTTCAAAGTGGGATTCCAAATAAATGCAACAGACTATTTTCACAGAAGAATTTTGACTGGCAACACTGCTGAAGGTAATTACATGGGTGCATTTCATTTATTAACTGTGTGCCAGCATGGGAAGCACAGTTAACTTGATGCTGGCACACAGAAACACCTAAATGAAATACACCTACAATTAGCCTTCAGCTGTGTTTAGCCTACCTGTCAAAATAGCTGCTGCGAATAAATAGGTTTGTAATGTTTCACAAAATAAACCAAAATTATTGACGTTTATTTAAAGAATAATAGAGACTAAGAACATCACAATATTCACTAAACTGTTAATATTGTGACGCGTGCTGTGATCATACACAATACATACACATATTAATCAGCAGACTTCACATTTGCAGTGTAACAAAACCTAGTTCTGTCTGATTGCAATGCAAAACAATACCCTAATGTTCTGCACTACTGTTGCACCACTGTTGCCAAACAGTATGATGGGGAGTAAGCACATTTTTCCCTTATACAACTACTGCTTGGCTGACTTACAAGTAAGGCTGCAGAGCAAGAGAAAAAATTATGATATTGTTCCCCCTTGCCAACCTCTGAATCTGACCAATATGAAAGATGATGGGTTATTTAATGTTCAGTCAGAGTTGAGGCCTATAGTATTGACCTAGCTATACACGCTGCTCCCCTTCAACCAAAGTACCTTATGGTTAGCCACATGCAACTTATATGCTATAATGCTATCTGCATCTAAGTTGCAATACCGTCCCTTGACAGCCCAATCATGAAACAGAAAAGTCCTATGTGATTGTATTAAACAATGAGAAACTCTAATATTGCACCTGTACGGACAGCTTGGGTTATCATTTGTGTCTCCGTCAAGTCTTTTGTTTCCTAAAAATCCACTGATTTTTTTTGACAGAAAGCAGCTCATAACATGACAATGGTGGATTTGTATTAAACAAACTTGAGACGGAGGATAACCCAAGCTATCCAGGTGCAATATTAGACTTTAAAGTCGTTACCCATTAAAACTGGGAAAGCATCTGTGTCATTTTAGATTTTTGCATTGGCTATTCAAAAATAGCAGATATACAAGCTCACAGCGCGTCACTTCGAGCTTAAGTTGTACATATGCTATTTTTGAACATTTTCTTAAAATCGTGAAAGTGTGAGAAGAACCACTGATTTAGAAGGCATTTGTAGAATCGGCCTCAGGTAATCAGAACTTTTCTGTTTCATGAATGGGCTGTAGCTTGCAGCTGCCTTATGGTGCTACTTTCAGTTTTATAAAAGAGGTGAATCCATCTCCTGTAAGTGTTAATGCTCTTCAACAAAATATATACACAGGGAAGTTTTACAATAATTTGCAGGAATGAGAACCACATGACAGTTTGAACAATGCATACCAAAAAAAAAAAAATAGTGCATTGATACCTGACAAACCTAAAGTGTGTGTGTGTGTGTGTAAACAACAGGCTATTCAGGGTACTCGGCCCTGTCTGTCACACGATATACATGCATGAGAGAGTACAGACACATCCGATCACTTCAGGTCACCTGGCTGACCTGAACACCGAAAGGGAAGTTAAATGCGGCGGTTCCACTTTTAACATAATATTAGTCTTCCAAATCTGCCTGTGAAGTTGCAAAATACAAGCTATTGAGCTGTAGCCCTGACACATGGTCATGACAGCTGACCGTCTTGTGATCCAACTTAAGTCTACATTATATCAGGCTAAGCTATGAAAAGAAGCAAACATCCACTTACTCAGTGATCTTCTTGGCCAGTTCGACGCAGGCGGTGGTGGAGTTGGCAGAGAAGACACGGTAGCCACTTTTTGAAACGTTCATGTTGGCGAAACCAAACGACAGCTTTGGAGTTTGAGAGCGAGAGACAATAGACCCGTGAGCCCCAAAACGCCTAATGGGCATATTATGTTAGCTTTAATCAATGTATTGGTTTTGGGGTTATTTGTTTTAACCCCACACACTGTCAAAAGATCTACGCCTATATAACAATCCTAACTAGAACAGAATGATGGATCGATTTAGCTTAGAACTGGGTTGCATCCGACATCTATTGTCGAATCTGTCGTGAACATGAAAACAAAACAAAGATAGCATTAACTCCCGTCGAAACAACGGCTTTATATTATACTGAGTTGTCAAACTGAGCTACTGTAACAAGTAATAACACGAATATGTTGTGAATAGTGATGGTAACGTTATACACTCTGTTTGTCTAAAATAACCACCTCTGTGTCGATGAGAGCTCCACAAAAACACAAGACCTGGGGGAGCAGACAGACAGTTATGAAGCTCAGCTCTCTGTCTCCATTCTGGACTGGGAAGCTTTCACAGTGTATTCGGTATATCTCCGAAACCCACAAATAAAATTACTTCAAAATTCAACAAAACGACATCTAAGTGTCACGGAACGTCAGGCTCAGGCGAGATACATTAGCAAAACTCCGCGTGTTTCTCCTCGAATTGTGTCTCCTGGCTGCGAACTTTGTTTGTTTGCAGCAATGCGGTCACATCTCGCACCAGGAAAACGACGCCACGAGCACATTGGATGGTGGAGAAGTGGGAGTGACGTTCGTCTGAGCCAATCGGTGGCACTGGACGGTGGAGAAGTGGGAGTGACGTTCGGCTGAGCCAATCGGTGGCGTTGTCGATACAGCAATGGGGGGATTATTGTCAGAGTTGCCAGGTTGTGTGAGAGAAACAAGCAACCGGGTCTAGGAAAACAAGCCCAAAGGAAGCGACTACTAGGCCACATGAGCATTTTAAACCAAGCAAGCACTTTTGCATTGGCTATCTGAAAATAGCCGATCTACAAGCTCACAGCACGTCCCGATGGCGATGCAAGACGTTGTGAGCTTGTAGATCTGATGTGAGCATGTAGACCTGCTTGCTATTTTCATTCTGGGAAAAAAGTTAAACATTTGGAATATTTTGGAAACATTTTAACAACATGTATGGGGGACCTTGGCACAACATATTTTTAGATGGGGGAAGCAAGCCAAAATATGAAACTACACTTTTGGAAACAAGCCCAAAAAAACGCAACCTGCAACTAACAATATTTACAAGCAACTTTATGGAAAAACAATCCCAAAGTAGCTTATAATAAGCAGACATGGCAACACTGATTATCGTCCAATGAGCACCCAACATCCGCACGACGTCCTTGCCGATGTCATAAGCTTTTCGCTTATGATGTTGAGCGGATGCTGGGTGCTCATTGGACAACCAAAACTGAAAACCGTTGGTTTTTTTACAGTCAGTGGTTTTGATGTATGTGGAAGAAGTGGACTAAAGGTGAGGTTACTACTTGACTAATGGTCAATATTGGTAGTTTTAGCTTTCTGAACCGTCGCAAAAAATATATAACACAAGTGCACAAGATTAGATTTTTCAATTTATCAAAATACAATTTCACAATTATCTCCAAAGGTTTCTGTACATTGTATAACATTATCTATAGCATATTTACAGAAAAGTACTGATGCTTTATAAAAAATAAATAAAAACACAGCTGAGAACATACAGGTCAACAAAACATGACTGATCTAAAATAAAATACAAAGTAAGTAGGCTACTGGAAGGCAAACTGACTAAAGGCTGTATTACAGCTATACGTATTATATGTATTAATCACACAGGCATGGCACCTACTGTATTCAAATGGTTGGGATTGTGAGACCATGTGAAATCTTTTGTGCAAACAATAAAATAAAATGAAACTCATTGAACATTCGACTCTTGTACACATGTACTTTTCACACTTTGACAATGTTTTCCCCCTTTCTTTTATTCCCAATTTAGTCATTATGCGAAGAATCAAGGAGATTTGTCAGTTACTTATACAAGTACAAGCAGCAAAATGTTGGTGGGGCTTGTTCAGCAGAATTATGCTAACATAATAATACAATATAAAAAAGAAATTCTCTCCGCCAATTACCAAATGCATTCTAGTCCCTTGTTACTGCTAAATCCTACAGTTGTGGCCCTAGGGAGAGCACAGAACAATCATGTCTTCTCCGAAATGTGTGACATCAAGGCTGATTCTTTTCTCCTGAGAGAGGAGTTTCGCCGACTAATCCTCCTAGTTCCATACCACACTGAACAGGCGCCCTGACCAATCTGTTGCAGTCGCTAGTGCAGCGACAGAGATCGCTCCTTCCCGCAAACCAACCGGCCAGTTGTGTTCCTATGGACGCCCGGCCAAGCTGGAGGCACCAGGGAGGATTCAAACCCCTCGTCTCTTGTGGTGGGCAGGAACTTTACCCCTGTGCCACCCAGCGCCCCTGACTGACCACCTTTTTATATTCTCTCCCCAACGACTACATTCTCAGCTTTTCAACACCTTCTCCTTCAGCAGGTCCAGGATGACCTGCCTCTCCAACTCAAATCTTCTCCCGCTCTCATGTCTCTCAGCTCCAAGACGCTCCCTCTCCAAAGCAATCTTACCTGAGATCAAAAGAACCCAACACATACCTGTAGTTAAAAAATAATGACATCATATGATTTACGCAGCCTTATTTTCTGCATCTGAATCTGGTGCAAATGGAAAGTCTTCCTAGGGTGCAGTCACACTGAACTTGCGGAGATCCGTGAATGGCAACAATCCGCTCCGTTCCCATTGAAAAGCACTGGCAGAATCCGCCGGTGTGAAGTTCGGTGTGACTGCACCCCTAATTTTCATTTGTTTTGTGGGATAGTGCTTTGAATATGATGGACAAAACATGCAATGATAAAAAATGTAATAAGTATAAATAAACTAAATATAATTAGTATACCACTACCATACCAATAGCAAAATGACTACCAGTACCACTATTGTCAAGCTAACACATTTGGTTGCTGCTATTGGTATTCAAGACATCAGATGAGGAAGGCTAACCATACAATTACACATTTTGTGTGTTTCCTAGCAGTGTGACAAATACCAGGTAAAAGAGAATATCAACCTACAATGAAAATGCCAAACTATTTTACCTTTCTGTGGAAATCAAGTTGCAAATAGCATTATGATGATGATCATCAGTATTATTTTATTATTATTTGTAGTAGTACTAGTAGTAGTATTATTATACCATGTATTTGAACTGGACAAATGAAACACTATGAAAATCATACTCCGCTCAATCTCCAGCTCCTCTCTCCTCACAGCGAGCTCCTCCTCCCGCAGCCTCTGCTCTGCTTCAGAGCGTCTCTCCAGGAAACTGAGGATCTCCGAGTAGGTCTGGCAGCAGCACTGGCACGGCCGCTTGGCCATAGACGAAGTGGACAGCTCACCACACCCTTTGTGCTCCTCCTCTACCTCTGAAGGAGTGGGGACCAGGTGAACTAAGATATGGACGATAATGTGAGGAAGGTAAGGTGTCAACTAGAGGAGCGATCTGTGGATAGTTGATCAATCTGATTTTAGAAATGTCCTTCTTTTGTTTTTATACTTGATCTTAATGACTTTTGATCTTAATGAAGTAGAATGCACTCTTTCTACCTGTAGACTCTGTTGTTTCACAGTGTGTCACAGTGATGATCGGTTTGTCCTGCTCAGGTAAATGTAGTTCTTCCATTGCTCGTTTCCTCAGCTCCTCATCCTGGTGAGAATAATAATCAAATATATGTTGTGATCTTGTAATGTAATCTTCAAGTCCCATGAATATGTGGGTTAGAGTCCCATTTGTTGCACAACCAATTTTGTGGGGTTTGAGTCTCCCTGTTGGTATTGAAGCCCATCTCTTTATTAAAGCACTTATTATTGCCTTTGTGTATGAATTGAAATGTGAAACAAATAAAGACAGCCTTGCTTTGTAAGTTGGCAAAACAAATTGATAATTGTTCATACTTATGGCTAAATATGATGTGAATGACCCACAGCCACAGCAAAACCCACCTCCACATCCACTCTGACGCCACTGATGCTCACATGTTGCTTGTTGCCCGCCAGGATACCTTTCTCGACCTCCAATTCCAAGACCTCATGTAGCAGGTCCTCCTTCTGTGCATACAACCTCTCTGTTCCAAACCTGAACACATACACAGACAGAAATCCACCAACATGTACATGCTCGTAGGGTCACATGCAAACATCCAACCAGCTGTTGGGCAGAAACCAGCTATGTCCAAATTATAAACTTTTCAGGAAATGGAGAAAAAAGTTTTTAGAACAACACAACATCAAAGTTGGTATGGTGACTTTATACATTGTCAGATACTTGAATGTGTTCTTATATTATCATCACTTTACCCAAATACAGCTCAAGTGGAGTTATGAGGTTTTTGATCATTAATGAGAGTCTTTTTTCCGTCTGCAGACATGCAAAAGTGTCACTTTTCAGCTACAGTCACCTTTTTGAACCCAAATAGGGCAATTGTGTGACACCTGACCCGAAAGAAAACAACATGTTGTCACCTTTTTCACCTCTGGGCTGTTTGCATGCCTGCGTCTGACTTCGTCATTCTAATCAATGATGGACAAACCACCTAACTCCACAAGTTGGAGCTAGGTGGTTTGAATGACAGTTTGAGGATCCTATGGAGTTAGAAGGTTTTAAATACTTTGTAATACTTTTCATTGGTTCAAGGTTTGTAAAACCCACAAACAGACGTAAAGGGTGTTCTATCCACAAGTTTCCTAGGGTGTGTGGGCATCACTTCCTGTCGATTTGATCCGATGAAATCCAATGAAATCCAATGATAACCAATAAAATCGACAGGAAGTGATGCCCACACACCCTAGGAAACTTGTGGATAGCACTGATTTCTAAAAATAAAATAAAGTTGAAAAATGGAGAAAGCTGGTTTCTGCCCAACAGCAACGAGCTGTGTGGTAAAATGTTAAACATAACCCACAAGCAGTACTACTTCATACTGCATTATCAATGTCTCCAGTGAGGAAGAAGTTATATGGCTGCTTATATCTAACCTTTATATTATACCATCATTTATAATACTTACATACTAATGTAATACAATACATTATGATATTTGACAGCTTGTAAGAGCCTAAATGTCTCCACTAGGCATAATAGCTATTGTTTTGGTACAGCCTATCTTGTTATGGTTCAGTTTGTCCTTCAGGCAGCGTACCACTGACATGAGTGCTGCCAGAGGTATTTTCATATTTTTTTAGCCAGTGCCAGAGTTTTTCATTGAAAAAAATAAAGTAATCAGGAGCCGAGATACAGAATTTTTAAGTTTTAAGTTAACAAGGAAGTGGATAGGAGTCTAGATCTTTGAACAATCATATCTCCTTGGTCGTGGCGGCTTTAAATAGGTTCGCGTAGATCTACGTGATTGGCAGTGAATCAGTTGTACTTCTGACCATGATATCATCATGTACATAAAGCATAACCACCACCACCTCGAATATTGTCGTGGAATTCTGTATCAATCAGCAATCGATAAGGCACAGGAGTCGAGACAATATTCTAGGTGGTGGTGGTTATGCTCAATGTACATGATATCATGGTCAGAAGTACATTAACATTCATGTCAGTGGTACGGTAGTTCTGCCTCGAGCACAGGGCAGAGATCATAGTTATACTGTACAAACTGAACCATAACAAGATAGGCTTTACCAAAACAATAGCTATTAGGCCTAGTGGAGACATTTAGGCTCTTACAAGCTGTCAAATATCATAATGTATTGTAGAAGTATTATAAGTGATGGTATAATATAAAGGTTAGATATAAGCAGCCATATAACTTCTTCCTCACCAGACATAATTGTCCAATTGGCCTGACCTGCGCAAGCTGGCATAGTCTTGTTTCTTGTAATAGTCCAACAGCAACATGGTTCTCTCCCTACATCGTCTGCCATCCACTTCAAAGTTTTCATCCTCAAGGGCTGCAGTAACGATCTCTCCCACACGGGCCCAAATCCGTCCTTCAGATGTTCCAGTGAATGTTACACATAGAAAAATGCATTGCGTTAAAGCAGGGATTATTTATTTTCATTCTAGGACCTACTTTAGGAGATTTAGTCAAAATAAAGGAGACACTTTCAACCTGACTCCTTGGAGGCAAAGGGGTTCTGGGCGATAACCTCTCTGAGGAGGAGGATGTCATGCCGGGCTGAGAAACGCACCTGTTTCTTCCGCGGGGTAGAAGACCCACCCAAGGAGAACCCTGAGGGACAGTAAGAGAACAGTGAGTTTAGGAAGAATATAATATAAAAAGTTTAGGAATAGAATACAATTACAATAGAATAGAATAGAAATGAAGGTCAGATAAAGGATAACCGTTGCTCTAATATTATGCCAACTCCACAAGTTGTTTTACAGCCTGTGCCAAAACCAAACTTAATAATCACACATTTTAGCGAGTAGTCTTGCTGATATATCCCAGCAGTTTTTATTTTGTGAAGATATCCACGCTGGTATCCCCCTTTATTTTTGGGCGGTGAAACCGCCCCTATAAGTGAGGTTTGGAAATTTGTACAATTATCCTGCGCTGTGATTGGCCAAAAATGTACCCCGCCTAACCCTGCACCGTGATTGGCCAATCACAATCTATTCAGGACTGTGATTGGCCAGTGTCACATGACACATGTGCATAGCCCTATATAAGAAACCATAACTTTAAAAAAAACATAAAATTGTTTTTTTTAAGTTATGGTTTCGTCCATCATAAAGAGTGTTTCAATAAATGTATTTATCTTTTGTACATGATTGGTTGACTCCATTCAGTATTGTGATTAGCTAGCAAGACACATGCTGTGATTGGCTAGTGATACATATGACGAAACTAATCTAAAACCACTGTGATGTGACACTAGTATATTACTTAGATACTGTCCATTTCGTGAGAACAGTAAAGAAGAACTCAAAGATCACTATGGCTGAAATGAGAAAAGGGAAAACCGATATTGAGAAGAAAATAGAAAGTCTTCCTAGAAGTGGCCCTTTCAGATCAAACCATATATCAGAAAAGGTTAAAGATGGAATTGTGTCAAAGAACAGATCTGGCCAAGGTTACAGAAGAATTTCAGGTAAACTTAAGATTTCTAAGAACACAGTTACCAACATAATCCATAAATGTAAGAGACGAGCCTTGGTGGGAAACGTAAAGAAGAACCCAAAAATCGCTATGTTTGAAATGGGAAAAGAGGAAAAGGATAAAATGAAAATGGTAAGATCAAAGGGTATTCCAGAAGAGCTCAAAGACAGAATTGTGGCAAAGCACAGATCTGGCCAAACTTACAAAAGAATTGCCGCTGCAGTTAAGATTTCTGAGAACACAGTAGCCAAGATAATCGGTAAATGGAAGATGTTTGAGAAAATCAAGAGTCTTCCTAGAAGTGGTGATTTGGCCAAAGGACTTACACAACAGAGGCTAAAAAACTTCAAAACCACTGTCAAATATGGACCAATTCATTCATTTTCTTTCAACAATGTATAACAGAAGATGTTTTTTTTAAATAAATAATCCAAAAATAATTTAGTATGTATATATGTATATATACAAACAATTATATATATATTTTTATTTTTTTTAATAAAAAAAAAAGAATTGTGGCAAAGCACAGATCTGGCCAAACTTACAAAAGAATTGCCGCTGCAGTTAAGATTTCTGAGAACACAGTAGCCAAGATAATCGGTAAATGGAAGATGTTTGAGAAAAGCAAGAGTCTTCCTAGAAGTGGTGATTTGGCCAAAGGACTTACACAACAGAGGCTAAAAAACTTCAAAACCACTAAAATATGGCCCAATTCATTCATTTTCTTTCAACAATGTATAACAGAAGATGTTTTTTTTAAATAAATAATCCAAAAATAATTTAGTATGTATATATGTATATATACAAACAATTATATATATTTTTTTATTTTTTTTTAACCATTGTACATCGGAATATGACTTTCATAAAGAGTGTTTCAATAAATGTATTTATTTTTTGTACATGATTGGTTGACTCCATTCAGTATTGTGATTAGCTAGCAAGACACCGCCCACTTCACACAGGGTGTGATTATTTTAAATCAATATGTCTACAGTGTTTCCCCTAGGTCTGCTTTGGGGGCAGGGGCCATGGGCTGGATGAGATGGGGATGTGGGGGACTTTTTAGGGGCTGAGCTCAAATATTTTGGAGATGAGCTCCATGAGTTCAAGGGTAAAAAAAATAGTATTATTTATTTTACCTTACAGATCAGATTCAGTATAACCGATAGGCTAATAACCTTATTATAGGTGATTTGTAATGACACTAATACAGGCATGTATTTGAAGTGTGGATGAGGATGCAGGGCTGCATCATCAGAGCAACACAGAAGTTCATACTTGCCAGATGACGTAGCAGCCTGATCCCTGATATAGAGTGTCGCAGTTCCCGCCCACTTCCTGTTTTTTTTGGTGCCGGAAGAAAAAACTCAATGCATTTTTCCATTGACATTTCCAAAAATATTTATATCTATTAATTTAAGCCTCGAATCAAGCCATCATGAGAGGACATGAATCATGACCATAAAACGTTTGATTCTGTGTTTTTTTTTTTTTTGAAAACGGCAAAACAAAGGGTATTTATTAAATATAGTATATCATATAATTAAATATAAAATAAAAAAAAATCACAGAAAAAAACGTTTTATGGTCATGATTCATGTCCTCTCATGATGGCTTGATTCGAGGCTTAAATTAATAGATATAAATATTTTTGGAAATGTCAATGGAAAAATGCATTGAGTTTTTTCTTCCGGCACCAAAAAAAACAGGAAGTGGGCGGGAACTGCGACGCTCTATACCATCGTCATACAACGGTGTCTAGCCTACTGCACCGAAAATAGCGGATCAACAAGCTCACAGCCAGCATGATGCGATTGTATGTACGCTTGCCGACAAAACCAGCTTTAAAAATCTGTTATTGTCGGCAAGGGCCACTGTCATGCGCTGCTTTGCCATATTCTGCAAGCCAAGCAAGCACACAAGTGCAAGCACTGTACTGTAATCTACTACGTCTACCTCTATACCTCCCTGTTTGCTAGCCATGGATCACATGACATCGTCTGTCACGACCGTCATGGATGAACTTCAACCTGGTGTTTGCACTCTCTTTCTTTTTGGCCATACATCTACATAAACGTTCAGATTTTAAATATAAAGTGCTTACCCCATGGCCACGGGTGTTAAAATTATGTACGGGCCCTTAGAAGTACCCGTATCTTCCGTTTTGTTCAATGAAAAGCATTTTAATCCGATCGATGGCCATTTTCTCAGAGTTATAATGTATAAGAGTGCGATACACCTCCCCACCGATGGGGTCGCGTAGTTGAAAGCATATGGAGAAAACGGCCACCAATCGGATTAAAATGCTTTTTATTGAACGATACGGAAGATACGGGTACTTCTGAGGCCCCGTACATAATTATAGAATCCGTGGCCATGGGGTAAGCACTTTATATTTAAAATCTGAACGTTTATGTAGATGTCGGGGCCAAAAAGAGAGATCGTTCAAACACCAGGTTGAAGTTCATCCATGACTGTCATGATATGACAGTCATGTTTCAGGGCTACCTGTTTGCCTGACTACACAAGTTAGAAAATTTAACTAGCAAGAAATGTTTAATTGGAAACGCATCAAAACAACGCACCACAGCGCAGGCAGGGTGCTTTCTAAACATGCGGAGATGCCAGAACAACAGAAGCTCAAATAAATATGTGGTGTGGTGTGGGTTTTATAATAAGCCAGAAGGCATGTCAGAAGTAGCAGTTGAGAAGCTCTCACCACCGTTCATCGGCATCTTGACCACCACTACTTGACGTTCCATGTTTCTGTGTACATCTGGGATCAGCTTCTGACGAAAAAACGTGGAGGTCACTACACGTCCAGTCACCAGTACATGTATTCTTCTGACGTGTAACTCAACTTCTCGGGAAATCCGACGGGGAAAAATGGAGTCACTGATTTTACACTACAGTCAGTTACTATATATATCCACAAGATGGTGCTATAGAAACGTGTGGAATTGAACATATTACTGATATGGCATGGGGGGGTGTCATGTCAGGGCATTCACTTTAAAGGATAATTGTAAGACATGCATGGCCACAAATAGCTAGTTTTAGTGGCATTTGTTAGATTCCCCACAACCTCTTAAAGGAGCGCTTCACAGTTCACATATTTTCAACCTTATCTTCATATAATTGGTCCGTACTCATTATAAGATGGCACAATTTCTGTCTACTCACTCTGTGTCTCATTGGTTGGCATGGACAGTTCAGAAACCTGCCTTCCAATGACATCATCGATGGGTTTCAAAGTTAGATATACTTCTCATCCTGGAAAGTTAGCAGGCTGAAATAGAAGCCATTGTTCTTGCATAATAAAATAAAACAATAAGAAAAGAAAAAAACACACCCTGTGTGAAGTGGGTGGTGTCTTGCTAGCTAATCACAATACTGAATGGAGTCAACCAATCATGTACAAAAAATAAATACATTTATTGAAACACTCTTTATGATGGAAGAAACCATAACTTGAAAAAAACCAATTTATGTTTTTTTTCAAACCAATTTATGGTTTTTTTCAAGTTATGGTTTCTTATATAGGGCTATGCACATGTGTCATGTGACACTGGCCAATCACAGTCCTGAATAGACTGTGATTGGCCAATCACGGTGCATTGTACAAATTGTACAAATAAAATTGTACAAAATTGTACAAATATCCAAACCTCACTTATATGGGCAACCGCCCCAATCACAGTCTATTCAGGACTGTGATTGGCCAATCACGGTGCATTGTACAAATTGTACAAATAAAATTGTACAAAATTGTACAAATATCCAAACCTCACTTATAGGTGCGGCTTCCCCCGCCCAAAAAACAGTTTGGTTCTTAGGACAAAGGCGCTATATAAATGCACCATTTATTTGAGCATGGCCATTGGCTAGTCAGAAAGACCACATTCAGAGCGGCTTGACTCTGCTGATAACCAGCAATAATACGTACTGATTTTCATTATTTGCAACAACTTTTAATAACTTCCCTAAAGCATTTTTAGGGAAGGATTGTCCACAACATAAGTCTAAAGGAATTCTCCCAGTTCCCTAATGAGTAACTAGACCTGCCTGCCGTGGATAACACTTAACCACTTAAACCCCATATATTGCAGTGGAATACCAGAACGCTCGCCACAAAACACGCTCGCCCCGGTGACCTTGGAAAGGTCGCCACCAAGTATTCCTAAAATGTAACCTCAGTAAACTATGCCTAAACCTAACCTTATTCCTAAATGTAACCTCAGTAAAACGGTGCCAAAACCTAACCTTATTCTTAATCTTAACTTCAGTAAAACTATGCCTAACCCTAAACGTATTTCTAACCTTATCCTCAGTAAAACAAATACAAGAAAGCTTTCGCTGAAAATAGCCGATCGACAAGCTCACTTGTCCATTTGCTATTTTCAGCAAAACCTTTTCTCCACAATACGGATGCTGGGCTTTAAGTGGTGGGTTAAAAATAATATATTTCCTGCTCAATGTCTTTCATGAGCAAACGTTGATAATATCAGATACAAACACACACACACGCACGCACGCGCGCACGCGCCGCGCACGCACACACGTATAATAATGAGATAGCCATCATGCTCTGCTCTCCTCATCGCACAACCAGAGATGTGCTCCATTACAGTCTGACCTATTTGACCAGTCTGTTGAAGCAGATGTTGATGCTGGACATGTTAGTGAACAAATGTGCATGCATATACTGTACCATGACCATGTTGTTTTGCTGTGTGACTTAAATAACAGCCAAGAACTGCATGCATTAGAATGAGGGAAATGTATGTTGTTATTCCAAAATGACAGTGTTAGAATTAGTTGGTTGACTGTTACAGTGAGAACAGCTAATTTCACACCTCTAGGGCCTACTGTCACTGCTATTCAATTCAGCCTTTACTTGGTCATATTCACACTATCTAGAGAAAACCCAACAATTTGGGGAACACTAAAGATAGTCGACACAGGCTGCCACATGGGATTACAGTATTTGTGTACACACTGACGTTGTTTGATATCTGCTGCCAAGTGATGTCTCACCTGCACAAGGGACTGTTTCTATATTTGCTATTTTCGAAAGTATTTTAAACCATGCACCTTATACTAACGTTGCTTGTATTATATTATTATATTTGACGTATGACATGTTTTCCTTGTTTGTTTGTTTCTCTACTCTTTACCACTTTCTTTTTTGAAACGGCAAAAGATGGGAGCTTGTACCCACTTTTTTGAACCTGTAAACCTGTGATAATAAAGTTGAATTTGTGTTCATTGTGATTGTTAAAGCTTTATGGTCCAAGGAACAACTTGTTATTCACTAAAGACCACATTTCAAACAATACATTGTTTAAAAACATTGTTTTTATTTAAGAAATTAATGGAAGATGAACCTGTAGGGAATAAAAGGAATGAAGGATGAAGAGGTTGGAAGAGGAGAGAGGAAGAAGAGGGATGAAGAAGAGTGAAAAGATGGAGGGATGAGATTCAAGGGGTTAGTGGAGTGGAAGTGCATGGGATGGGCGCAGATAACCAGGAGAATGTTCTAACAGGGGGGCAGAGAACCATGAATCGTCTGGAACTTGAGAAGTAAAGGACAGAGGAGAGAAGACTGGAAGAAAGGGGAGAGAATGGGGTGGAGGAGGGATACGAAATACAATGCATGAATGACAGGTAAACATGGGAGGTATAAATACACCTCACTGAGGAGATGAGGAAGGAGTTGTTATCAGAAGTGAACAGGTGAGCAAGGGAGAAGTTGCCATCAGACTGTTAAGCAACGGGAGGAGTTGTTAACACAAGTAAGTTGATGAGCAGAGTTGTCAATAGTTACCATTACAGTTAAGTGAGGGGAGGACTTGTTATCAGGTGAGTTGAGGAGAAAGGAAGTAATGTTATTCAGAGATAAACAGGTGAGTAAAGGAATAGAGTGAACTGGTAACAGAGATGTTAAACTATTTCATATAGTCGTTCCTGAACTTAAGGTTTTCCAACACCATTATAGTTGAAATGATGAGTGAAATCAGATGAAAGAAATGTCTAACCTACTTTAACTACTGCACACCAAATCTGGCTTGACATGATAACACGTCACAGAAATATATTGTGTCCACTACAGAGCTGCAGTAAAATAATCCTGTTTGTTCAGCTGAGAGACAGTGGAGTAAGCACATGCCAAAAATGTAAACCTTCATGCTATCCTGCCTTGCGTAACAGTGTCCACTGTGTCGTTCGGCTCGTTCCACTGCATGAGGTACACACACACAGGCATTCATCTCATTTGTGAGAGATCAGAAGTTTAAAATTGTATTGTCCCTTAAATGCAGACACAGATGTAGAGTAGCTTATTAAGTTTTGTCTCAAAATACTTTATACTTTTGCCTGCATACGTTCTTGGGCCCAAATTTCAACCACTGACAAATTGTTTCTCAGATAGGCTACGCTACACGGTAAGTCATTCACAAACTAAAAGATCAAATATATTTTTTCATGACATGCATTATAGCCTACTTAGGACGGGCATTTGCTTGAGTGACAGCTGCAAAATGCTGGGGCCAGTTCATTTCATTTCATTTTGTCTTGACGACAAGTGACAGAGCGAGAGCCTTTGGTGTTGTGCTGAAGTCTGCCATTTTACAAACTGCTGTGACAGCCCTGCCTCTCAATTGTTGTCTCCCTTAATCGCTTCTGTGGCATAATAGAACTGTCATCAGCGTCATCCACCAGCACCCCTCCTTTCTCTCTAACGCCCAATTTATGCTTTGAGCATAAATTTGCCATTACGGTAGTTTATCGCACATCTCAGTCTTTATGCGCATACAGACATGGAATGTCAAATGTGGCTTTTTCAATATCCATCCTAGATTGAACAGATATGCCTGTTTGACCTATATCTGCTGAGGCTTTGTTTGAAGTGTTCTCTTGACATTTGCTTGGATTCAATTTTTTGTGTTTTGTTTTTTAGAAAGCTACTTTGTGATTGTGAGTAAAGCCTAATCTATTCTTCATTACGTTTTTTTAGCTTGAAAATCTGTTATTTTCAATGAGTGACAACGTGCTACAAAGCATAAATTGGGCTTTACTCTCTTGTTTTGTTTCCATAGTGAGTTGACTTCCTGGTGACTCTTTCTGAGTGCCAGTATCTAAGAGGACACATGGGGATATTACTTCGTTTAGTTCCCTGGATATTATTAGTAACAGACTAACTTTCCTTTAAAAAATCTCTATTGTTTTTTTGTCACGTTGCATGCTGCCTCTCTTCTGAGACAAAACACAGAGCAGGTGCCCTGCACACGTACAAACATAAACACAATGAAAGAATCAGCACCACCTCTCCACTCTCTGCCTATGCATGCCCTCTGACTGTGCCAGCTGTATCCGCTCAATACAAGCACAATGGAGAGAGAGAGAGAGAGAGAGAGAGAGAGAGAGAGAGAGAGAGAGAGAGAGAGAGAGAGAGAGAGAGAGAGAGAAAGAGGTAGAGAGAGAGAGAGAGAGAGAGAGAGAGAGGTTTATGTAGCTATGTGCACATGCACACTGAAGAGAGACAATTAGTGGGGGAGGGAGGGTAGAGACCCTTCGTCCCTTGATTCTCTCTCTCCCCCCTCTCCCTATCTATATTCCTCCACCCCTCTCTCTTTTATTCCCCACCCCTCTCTCCTTTTTATTCCATCAGGTCCTTATATGACAGAGCCACAGAGCATCTTCTACACCAGAGAGGAACAGAGCGACAGCAGAAGTGATGGAACTGTGGAAGTGGTGAGAAAATAAAACTCTGCGACCACTGAGCATCACCTCATCCAGAGGGTGAGAGAGAGCAAGAGGGAGAGAGACAGAAAAGAACGCAAGAAACAACAGAGGTGAACACCACAGCAGAGAACAAGTTTTGGATGGTCAAGGATAGCCTGAGCAGGGGAACAAATGAGCGTGTAAGAGAGAGAGAGAGAGAGGGAGTTTTTTTGAGCGAGTGAGGGGGGAGACAGACAGGGGTTGTCGTGTGGCGGGTTTGGGGGGCGACTGGAGACTTTTCTTTTTTTCCGAGGGGAGTTACGGTCAATCGCACTGGCCGTCAGCACTGTGGTCCGCTCCTGTCCTCTCTCTTCTTCCACTTCTTCTTCTCACCATCCCCTGCTCTCTCCAGCTCTCGCCGTGGGGTCCCAGATCTCCGTCTCGCTCCCCCCCTCCCTCACTCCCTACCTCCCTCGCACCCTGCTGGGAGCCTCCGAGCTGCTGCGCAGAAGGAGGATGTCTCGCAGGGAGTCTCCTCCACCGCCGCTGGAAGTGCGGGGCATGCGAGGAGTGCGAGGGGAGATGGAAGGGGAGCAGCCGGAGCAGGGGGGGCCACTGTCGGACAGTGAGCAGGACATCCTCCAGGACACCTGGGGGCACATCTACGAGAACTGTGAGGTTGTGGACGAGCGGCCGGAGTGCGCTGAGCCACTGTCGGACAGTGAGCGCTGCGTCATCCAAGACACGTGGGGGCGTGTCTATGAGAACTGTGAGGGAGAAGGTGTGGGCGTGACCGTGCTCATAAGGTGAGTCGCACAATCAATGAGATAACAATGATGATGGTGGAGTGTAACATGGATTATGTTTCCCATAGCTTCGTTTGATTGGCTCGGCAGCTAATTTGAACCGTGGTAAACATATGACACTTTCATGTGTGTTAAAAGTGCATGCCACCTCCTGGAAACCCGGGACTACAGTTACAGTATGCACACAGAGCCTATTGTAATCCGTAATATGCAGTATATGCAGTATAATACGGATTGGAAAATCGATCGGATCAGCTGTTGTCCATAACTGAAAATCCACAAATTTCTGTGTATCTGTCACACACACACACAGACAGTGTGTGTGTGTGTGTGTGTGTGTGTGTGTGTGTGTGTGTGTGTGTGTGTGTGTGTGTGTGTGTGTGTGTGTGTGTGTGTGTGTGTGTGTGTGCCTTTTATGCCCATATATGGAGATCCCTGATGTAAAAAATATGCTGTCATAGACTGGCATCCAAGTACTATGATAATGGGTAACGGTTATTGCATGAAATCCCTGATGACATCAATATGACATAAATACTATTATTGATGTCATAGACTGGCCTATGTACTAGTACTATGATAAAAAAAAATAATGAATTTGACAATTCGTTTATGTGCGCTTTTTCAGACTGGATGTTTTTCAGACTAGATGTGTGTACAGTATACACACAAGCATTATATAAGCAGTATACACACGTTATAAGTTTGACTGATGTTACTGCGTTGACAAAACGAGTTCAGGTACCCAGCATTGACTGGGATATTGCATGGGTGAAACAGGCTCCCTCTCATCCAAGTTATTAGTGTGTGTGTGTGTGTGTGTGTGTGTGTGTGTGTGTGTGTGTGTGTGTGTGTGTGTGTGTGTGTGTGTGTGTGTGTGTGTGTGTGTGTGTGTGTGTGTGTGTCTCTCTCTCTCTCTCTCTCTCTCTCTCTCTCTCTCTCTCTCTCTCTCTCTCTCTCTCTCTCTCGTTTACTTTGCCAAAGCAAGTATCAAGTAAAACAAGTAAAAGCCTGATTGCTGTGAAATGTTGCAGGCACTCTTAGAGTAGGCCAGGGAGGAACCTCCTCCCCACATTTTCACATCTGCCTCATGGTGGCGTTACAACAGCCCTCTTCATGTTTTGGCCAAAGTAATCAACCGTAGGTCATACGATACAAATATTTTACCCCTGGATTGCTTAGATCCTCACTCACGCCATTTTGAGGTTTCTTCAAAACACACTTTTTGCTACTACTCCTACAGATTTTGTCCAAAACTGAAGAAACGATCACATTAGGACATAATCTCTGGGGTGAGGGGTCATGTGACCAAGATGTATGAGTTTGTTTCTCAGATCAAATTCCAAGTGGCTATGACTGACCTCCAAAGTGTGTTGGCCCTGGGTAGGCAACCCAGCCTGGCGGAGACCTGTGCTGCTTTTGGGTTTATTCTTTTCAATGTGTCAGATAGCTTTCTTTTTGTTGTCTTGTAATTTGGTTTAGTCCAGTGGGTTTTCTGCCTGTTGGCTCTGCTTGTGTTTGTTCACAGTCCCAGAACCAGCTGGCTGACCGGGCATCTCTCTCTAGAGATTCTCTGTTGGTGAGGGCTTTGTTATGGAGCGTGTCTGGGTTACTTTCTTTTTGATAATGGCACCAAACAATGGATGCAATTTGGTGTTTATTAAATTTTTCAGGTTCTTGGTTGGCAAGTGGACTCTCTCTCTCTCTCTCTCTCTCTCTCTCTCTCTCTCTCACTCACTCACTCACTCACTCACTCACTCACTCACTCACTCACTCACTCACTCACTCACTCACTCACTCACGCAAGAAACCCTCAGTGTCATTAAGATGCTGAAATATTCCACATCTCTACTGTGGAAAGTGTCACAATGCCCAGAGTGTCACATTTTATGCCTCATGCATTTTTTATTCTTCATTTTCTTTTATCTATAGAGGACAATTTATGCCCTCATACATTTTCATCTTTGGTATTAAATAAAATTTCACAATATAAAAGCAGTAGGCACCTTTTTAAAGATACCAAAGAGCCCAAACTTGAAATGGTTAGAGGAAAAGAAAGTATAACCGGAAACAAATGATTCTTTATACTAGGAGAGGAAACAAAAATGGAAACATATCATCTTTAATTGTTCAGAAGAGAAACATTAATCTGAAATGTCAATTCAGTAATTAATGCATGTTTCTTTTTGTTTAGTTCCTATAATATTTATCGCCCCCAGACCGAGCGACCGGGGGCAGGATGATGTTTTCGCCCCTGTCCGTGTGTGAGTGGGCCCATTTTGCTATTAATGCCACAAATCATGAGCCGACGTGCCCCACATTTTAATGACACATGGAGGGGCTTCTAAACAAAGCAGAGCCAAAAGCAATTTCACTCTCACACATGGGGGGCACCAGAAATGCTACAAATGTCTCTATTTGTTGCAGAAGTGTGTTGTTTTTCCATCATATCACAATGACCGTTAAACTGGGTTTATATACTACTGTGGGCAGGGCCAATTTCTTACAAAAAACAAAAATAGAGCCTCCAATTATCCCCAAATAGGAATTGAATATTATATTAGATTAGATTAGATTAGATTAGATTAGATTAGATTAGATTAGATTAGATTAGATTAGATGTCTTTATTATCCACAAGGGAAAATTGTATTGCTCAGGTCAATGCATACATTCAAGACAAGACAATACATACATATACACCACAATTAAAACACCTAGCAAAGTACTTCAATTCTATAAAAGCTTCACTGGCCTCTATAGAGTGCACCTCCAAAAGCGCTTTCACTTCTGCCCATACTGTATCTCTCATCTCACTCAAAACCATTTCTTCATTCAAAGAGACAGCCTCCATGAAGCCTTGGTCCCAACTGCGGCCCAATTACGGATGACACTTTTTGGCAGTTTTTCTCATTGCTTTTCATGTTAAATACTGTACACAGATCAGAGGAGAGAGTGTAAAACCTATAACTCTGACTCTCTTGACTGTCCCCAGCTAAATTCACTCTGTATTCCACAAGAAATGCCCTAAAGAGCTCGTTAAAATGTACAGTGTTTTGTAGCCATGGCGACTGAAGTGACTGAAACAACCAGATTAACATTTCAGGGTGACGAAAATCAGTAAGGGAGAATGTAAGGGGCAGAGAGCATTCTTCCGTGTGTGCGTGCGTGCATGCGTGCGTGCGTACGTGCGTCGTGCTGCGTGCCGTGCGCGCCATGCGTGTGTGTGCGCTGTGAATGACAGCAACAATCTTTGACACTTCAGTGTGTGTCTGTCTCTCTGCCCCGCTGGCTACATCTCCTGTTCGTCTCTCGTAAAATCATTTAGCTTTCTTGCACATCTCTCCCACTCCCCCGCTCTGATTTTTCTTCTCTCGTCTCCCTCGATGAAAGGCAACATGGTCTGTCTGCCGTCTGTCTGTCCAAAATCTTCAAGTGCAAACTGATAGCTGGTTTTTCACAGATGATGTACTTCTTGAACAACTTTACTTGTCATGCACAAAGTATGGCCAGTTGTGTCATTATTAAGTGTCAACAATCATGTAACATACTACATATAGATGATACATGATACAGTGTGATGGAACAGAGTGATAGGAAACTATCAACCAGTGATATATTTGACAGTCAACAAGCTGTTGGTCTGCCGCTAAACTAAATGACCTACTGTAACTTAACCAGAAGATGATAATCCTTCCATGACTGGGGTTCTTGTGCATATACAGATTTGCATTTCTCTGTCCGTCTGCTTGGATAAACGGAGAGAATATACAGTGACAAAAGCCTCAAAGCTCTGACGTTCTCCCTAATGCATACTAATGCAATTGCCCCCTGCCCCTCTGGCCCCTAACAGTACAGTGACACTGGCAACTTTGTATAAGCAATCAAACGTGATAGAATTAGGGTATGATTAAAAGACGTTTTTTAAAACATCTTTGGTGATATGTGGTGGGTATTTCTTTAACCCATTAAAACTTGGAAAGCATCTGTGTCATTTTAGATTTTTAGCAACATCCGATTTTCAGAAAACTCGTAGGATTTAGGTTCTTGGTTTACATATGATCCTAGATGACTATTTCTATGCATTTGATGTATTACCTTGTGTTGTCCTTACTTACTGTAAATCGTTCTGGATTAAGAGCTGCTAGATTGTAAATTGTAAATTGATTTACAACAGTGGTTTAGAACAGTGGTTCTCAAAAATAGCAGATACACAAGCTCACAACGTGTCACTTTGTGCCGCGCCGCGAGCTTAATTGTACATCTGCTATTTTTGAACATTTTTGAAAAATCTTGAAAGTGTTTTTTTAAATCTTCTCTTCTGGGGGTCCCTGGCAGGAAAACATTTTCAGATGGGGGTCCACGTATCATTTAGGGCGTCCTTGGCACGAAAAAGTTTGAGATTGACTGATTTAGAAAGCATTTTGTAGAATCAGCCTCAGGTCGAATTGGTTAAAGTGTACATTCAAGAGTACCGAAAAGGGATGAGCCATGTTCAGGCATACTTGCTCATATCCCTGGGCCTAATGCAAAAATGTAACCTTCAGAATCCAGTGGAGTAGAATCCATCCCCCTTAAAAGGTCCTTCAAGTCTAATTAAAATGTAATTAATAAGCCACACTAACAGCTACTGCTCTGGCTTTGATGAGTCAATTTAAATGCAACGACAGGTGCAGAAGTGTGCTCAGCAAAGTCTGAGTTGCCAAACACTGGCACATCTCACACAGGAACCAAATATTTTCCAGCATGTCTGTTCATGGTAGTTAACATGTATGTAGAACAAAACTGCCACAAAGCCCTCTACGTTATTACTGATCAGGGACCTGTAAAGCTGTAATAACCCAAAAATTGTTTGGCGCCTTCCTATTAGTCAGGGCCCTTAAGTCCGTTTTTATGTTAGAATCGTTCACTTTGTGATACAAGCGCCAAATTTGGCATGAACAATGCCTAGGACCTACTTTTGCAGAAAAGCCCGTTAGCCATGCAAAAAAAAACAATATGGCTGCCATTTTCCAAAATGGCTGCTGGCGAAAGACATTTTATGTGTATTTTGACCTGGATTGTGATTGGATTTTGATTATTTTGGTATCAACATATAGTTTTGACTCCCCCGCCCCATCCCCCCGTTAGCCACACGAAAAAAAAAACTATATGGCTGCCATTTTCCAAAATGGCTTCCGGTAAAAGACATTTTATGTGTATTTTGACCTGGATTGTGATTGGATTATCCAATTTTTATTATTTTGGCATCAGAATATAGTTTTGACTCCCCCCGCCCCCTCCCCCCGTTAGCCACGCCAAAAAAAAACAATATGGCTGCCATTTTCCAAAATGGCTGCTGGCGAAAGACATTTTATGTGTATTTTGACCTGGATTGTGATTGGATTTTGATTATTTTGGTATCAACATATAGTTTTGACTCCCCCCGCCCCATCCCCCCGTTAGCCACACGGAAAAAAAAAACTATATGGCTGCCATTTTCCAAAATGGCTTCCGGTAAAAGACATTTTATGTGTATTTTGACCTGGATTGTGATTGGATTATCCAATTTTTATTATTTTGGCATCAGAATATAGTTTTGACTCCCCCCGCCCCCTCCCCCCGTTAGCCACGCCAAAAAAAAACAATATGGCTGCCATTTTCCAAAATGGCTGCTGGCGAAAGACATTTTATGTGTATTTTGACCTGGATTGTGATTGGATTTTGATTATTTTGGTATCAACATATTTTTTTTACCCCCCCGCCCATGTCTGGATCACAAATTGTTCTAATTGTCACATTTGAAGGCACTCAGCTGTGTGAAGGCCAAAGCGGTAGCACTTGCATCTACCACGACGTTCAGTCTTGCACCGGCATTTTGTCAGTTGTTCATCCATGCTACTTGCCAAATGTCATCTTCTGCTCGCCATCCCCAGCTGACAGGGCTCTCTGTATGCATTTGACCTACAGTTGCCTGGCTTCAGACACGGGCAACTTGATAAGTGGCATGCTTCACATGATTTGCAAGAGATGCCCTTGTAGGTGGAATGGCATCATAGGACCTCTGCTTCCATGCAAACAGGTAAAATCTTGCATCATCAACCTTCTTGTCAAGCACTGTTACTGGTGGGTATTGACTGAGCTTCTGGAAGACATGAGACACTTCAGGCCACACTTGCCGGGTTTGCCATGCTGTCTTTTAGCCTTGACACGACATCGCATCCAGTGAAAGCGTGAAAGAAAAGGATGCCAATGGATTTTTCAGGGCCTTGATTCTTCACTAAATCGTTTTTATTGCAATTAAATTGCAATTACAAAAATGTATTACATATAAATCACATGAAAATCAGATGCAGATAAAGAGAGCTACATTACGCAGGTGCAGTCTATGTAATGTATAATCAAGTAGCTCTAACTAACTTCGCTCTATTCTTTAGGACATGCTTACGCTTCTTTGTAATGGACAGTCGCTATTTGTGAGCATTGCTGTTGGTGATATTTTTGGAATCGCTTTCTTTTCCAGTCCGGTAATTAACTGGTAATTACCAGGTAATTACCGGACTGGAAAAGGAAGGGCTATCATATTGTTTGCTATTTGCTGCTGGATCACTAACTTGCTTTATTCTCTACGGCATGCCATGGCATGTTACTTACGTGTCCCTGTAATGGACAGTTGGGACTTGGTAGCATATTAATATGTGAGCATTTTTGTCGGTGGCACTAGTTGTTGAATAAAACTATAATAAGTTTATACTGATTTAGTTTCACTTGATAATTTTCATTGCACTTGGACCTACAGCCTATTAGAGTTAATATTGCTATTGCGCCAGTTATCTTTATTATAATGTATTTTACAAATGATCCTTGGGAAACGGCGATTATAACTAGACTATAGCACAAGCAGAGCAACTTACTCTGTGAGCTTCTGTAGTTACCATTCATGTTTTATCTGCACGGGACAACGATCTGGTTTATAAATCCTGTCACAAAAGAAATGACTGAATAACGACAGCTGGGAATGCTGAGCAAAGAGCACTGCGGGCTTCTGTCAGGCTGCATGTCACAGGATCTGGGGAAGTGCACTGTGGGGCTGCCCCAGGGCAAACTCACACAGGGGAAGAACTAGACATGCATAGCCAGTCAGCTGGGTGCACTAGGGCAAGAGGACGAGTGAATTTAGGTCACAAAAATTAGGTGAAAGTTTGTGCACATGGACACACACACACCACACACACACACACACACACGCACGCACGCACGCACGCACGCACGCACGCACGCACGCACGCACGCACGCACGCACGCACGCACGCACGCACGCACGCACGCACGCACGCACGCACGCACACACACACACACACACACACACACACACACACACACACACACACACACACACATGCATGGCTGTCTGTATCTATGTTAGTATTTCTCTCTTTAAGTTTGGGATCATGCCTAAATATGTCTTTTGTCAATAGATATTGTATCATCATTGAGATGGCTAGTGCTGTGCCCGTTGGGGGCACGGCTGTTTGGGAAGCATATGCAGTGCCTCAACAATGCACTACCATGGGTCCTCAGCAATAAGTTTGATGTTGATTGGATGACCTGTTCTCGAGATACAGTATGTGAAGGACAGACATAGGCTACCTGCATGTACATAGAGAGATACTTAGAATTTGTAAATGGTGCATTTATATAGCGCCTTTATCCAAGGCGCTTTACAATGATTGTGCATTACATTCACCCATTCACACACACATTCATACACCGATGGCGGAGGAAACCATTCAAGGCACCAAGCTGCTCATCAGGAGCAATTAAGGGTTCAGCGTCTTGCTCAAGGATACTTCGACACAACTCTGGGGGGGAGCCCGGGCTCTATATACCTCCAGAGCCATGCTCACCTTGTTGAGCATGTTGAAACATTGCTGTGGCCTTGACACACACGCACGCACGCACGCACGCACGCGCACACACACGCACACACACACGCACACACACAGACAGACAGACAGACAGAGCTTTTTCTAATTAAGGTGCTTCAATATGAGCTTGTGGTAGGTGGGGAAATCCCTGGCCATGGTCTTGAATCAAAACAAAAGCTTACTTCTAGAATATGACTACAATTCGCATTTTCTCTGTAGCAACGACTGTAGCTTCAAATCTGACTCCAATAAATAAATGTAAGCAGTGCAACAATAGATTTTGAAGTGATTATGTGCTTTGAATCGCAAGCGTTTCTTTGTTGAAGTGCAGCAATTCAATATCAGGCATTAATTCTATAAGTTGCTCGTCAACGCTCGTCGAAGTTAATTATACAAATTGCTGGTAATATGTTTGTGTTTGTGTGTGTGTGTGTGTGTGTGTGCTGTGTGTGTGTGTGTGTGTGTGTGTGTGTGTGTGTGTGTGTGTGTGTGTGTGTGTGTGTGTGTGTGTGTGTGTGTGTGTGTGTGTGTGTGTGTGTGTGTGTGTGTGCGTGTGTGTGTGCTTGTCAATGCTCATCGGCTGCTCACCGTGGACAGACACTCGCTCACCTGGTGACTCACTCAGACACACAAGCCTCAAGCCCGCATGTTGTTGGCGTGCCTACCTTGCAACAAAAACGAGCGCTTCTCTCCACCAACATCCTATGGAAAACAATATAGCCCCCATGTGAGCCGTCAGGCTGTGCAGAGCGGTGTACGAAGTCTGCTTCTTTAGACTCAGTGCTGTTCAAGTGGCAAACCAATTGGCAGAGAATCGTGAATCATCACGTTCTCCGTTCTCGTCAACATGCGAGGAAGCAATAGCCCCATTATTACTGGCAGACACAACACACAGTGGTTTGTATGTACACCAGTTGTTATCCAGTCAAACGGAACCCCTTAGTACTGCAGGTTTAAGACTTAACAGTCTTAAATATCGTTGCCTCATCAGCTCTACTCTAACCATTACCATAGCACTTAATAATAATTAGCCTGGCTTCTCAGCATGGACTTTGTTCTTGGTAGTCTCAAAGCTTGCACCTAAACCCATGTTTTTCTCAAAGAATGTAAACACTTCAGCGGAAAACTCAGATTCAGAGAATAAGAGACTAATGCTCAGGGCGTAATTGTGCATCTAAAGCCATTCTTCTGGGTTGTGCTGTGCAAATATGCTGCAGGTCACACTTTGTAATGAGCAGCAAGGAAGCCATGAAATGTGGCTGTGAGGCATTAACTTTTCAACTAAATTTCTTATTTTTCCTGAGTGCCTTGTTCACATGTTGCAAAGAATGCACATTTCCCATTAAGATTCTTCTTTAGTTGCTTTATTAGATGTTTCTAAAAGTAGTTTCAGCCTGTTAAGCCCATTAACTGTTATATCATTAGCTGCTATTGTTTTATGAGCATAATAAAGTAATGTAATCCTGATGGATACTTGCTTAAGTTAGAGATGTGTGGTGGATGTGAAACACGGAGACAGGAATTTCATTCAACTCTCTTTGTTGACCAAAACATGACCTCCATTTCAATCTCCACATTGGAACTGGTGAAACCTCCCCAAAGGTCCGTCTATGGTCCCTCGGACCAAAATATCCGTCCCCCCCTATCCCACACAGTGTGAGGTAATACAGAAAACATTACCATCATATCTCCTCCCGTTCCTCCTCTTCCCTCCATTCTCTAAACGAGACAAATAGATGACGGTGAAGCTGTATCATCCAATCAATTGTCATTTTTGTATTCCCTTCATTTGCCCGCCAGGTTTTTTGTGAACTTTCCATCGGCCAAGCAGTACTTCAGCCAGTTCCAGGAAATGGAGGACCCAGAGGAGATGGAGCGAAACAGCCAGCTGAGATACCATGCCCGCAGGGTGATGAACGCTATCAATACTGTGGTGGAGAACATCCACGACCAAGAGAAAGTATCCTCTGTATTGGCCTTGGTGGGAAACGTCCATGCTCTCAAGCACAAGGTGGAACCCATATACTTCAAGGTAAGAGATAACAGAGAGCGTAATGCATTTTAAGCAGAGATTGAACGCAACATGTACTTCCTTTATTGTAGGCTTAGGCTACCTTTTTTACCCAGCTATTGCTGTCTTTGTGTTGTTAGATTTATTTTTCTGTAAAGCACTTTGTAACATTGTTTTGAAAAGTGATATACAAGTCAAGTTGATATGATGTGACCTATGAGTTATCCAGCTTATGAATAAAATGTCATTTTCATTGTTTTCCATTTTCCTATTTTATGTGATTTCCATTATATAAACTGATTATTCTCAGAGGCCGAGGCAACTTCTCCAGTGCTTGATGTACCGTAGCTAGAACATGCAAATGATGCAGCTATACGACAACACTGAACAGCACACTTTTTAAACACATTGTTTTCTATTTGAATTTCCCATACTTACTATCTGACTTGCTCCCATCATTGTATTTATTTCTCTCTACACCTTTACAGTACATAGCGTACGGTACTGGTTGACATTATAGTATCTATATCATATTTTGTGGCCTTTCAACTACCATTCCTATTCATAGTAGGATCATATTTCACCCCATTTCACATATCTCTTTCCTACCAGCTTCCCCATCTTAACATACTAAATACAGATTCCCTTCTCCCTCTACCAGATCCTGAGTGGGGTGATGCTAGAAGTGTTAGCCGAAGATTTCCCAGAATGCTTCACAACGGAGGTGCAAATCATCTGGAGCAAACTGATGGGTGCCGTCTACTGGCATGTGACAGGGGCCTACACAGAGGCGGGCTGGGTCCAGGTCCACAGTTCAGCTGTGTGAGAGGGAAAGGTGCGGTTTTAAGAGGACTTTCTGGAATTGGGAATAGATTGAGTAAAGGAAAATGATGCGTGAATGGGTTCTCCTGAAGGATGTGTACGAAAGAATATAGAGACGGCAAAAAGAATTGTATGAGGACTTGAAGTGTTAACAAATGAGTGTGTTTTAGGTCATTTCTGTATTTAAAAAAAACTAAACAAATAAGAAACAACAGTGAAAGAAGGCAAGCGCTTAGTTTTCGGACTTAACCAAATGCCAAAGCGTTGAGATTTTTTAAAAGAGGAAAAGAAATGTAACCTGGGGCCATATGCATGAAATTTTGCGCAACATCCTCACTATGCATAGTACACATTGTTGTGCAGTTCATGTCAGATGTATGAAAAAACACATACACCAGTTTGTTATCATCTGGGGGAGAAATCGGTGTGGAATTATGTGCACGTACAGTACCCACTCCCATTTTTACCCCTAAATGGTTAGAAAAACTCCAACAATGAACCCAAACTATAAAGTCTAAAATGTCAAAGACAATGGTTGATAAAACAGTGGGGGGGGGGAGCATAACTTAACAGACTATAAAATCAAAACATTAGTTGAGGAGGTGCCGTAACGCTATAGCGTTGTTTCAGAACAATGCATTGTGGAAGAACTAAAAAGAAGTGTCTGCACTTAAAAACTGAGGCCAAAAAGCAGATCAGTGCCCATAAGGCAAGAGTCACTGGAGGAGATGGGAAGACTCTCTATTGGACCAGCGCATGGCTGGTATGCTGGGCCAAACAGCTGTCAGTGGAATCGTCACCATCATCTAGGGAGACAGCGATTCCCAAATGTTGTTTTGTTGTTATTTTGAGAAATGTATTATCCCATTCATTCATAATGATTGCCCCAGAGGGAGGGAAAGTGCATTAAACTGAAGATATATTTCCTGTGGCCTAAACATACGGAATGGGCAATAAAGTAGCCCATTCTTATGTGATCATGAGCAGCAATTTAAAATACGTTAATGTTGCTCTGAAATTTTACTGGACTCAGTACACAGACTATAGAGCACCGAAGTCTGGCGTCACTGCCACTAGAGGGCGCTGTTCCACGGGTTCGTGGCTTTATTTTTTGTGTTGAAATCCCCATTTGGGAATCTTAGATCACGTCATATAAGAACTGTGTTCCAAACATAAACACACCACCCTGGCGTTTTTGTCAGGGGGGTGGCTCTGCATCGTTTATGATATTCATTCATATTTGATACAACCTGTTTCTGGCGAAAATTGAATTAATTCTGCCTTAAAAGTCTTAAGAACTACTACTTCCGGGTCTGAAATCACTGTCCCCACAGCAGCCGCGTTCATGGGAAATGTAGTCTTTGGGTTGTTTGACTCTTTTCTAGTGTTTATATTGTGTTACTCTTTGGGTAAATGTGTACATTTACACCTTCAGTCGATGCTTCATATCCATATGAGTAGTTCTTATATGAAGCGATCTAAGATTCCCCAATGAGCATATCAATACAAAAAGTAAAGCCATGAACCTGCGGAAAGCGCCCTCTACTGGCAGTGATGTCAGGACTTCGGTGCTCTATTAGCACTGAGTGTAACAACAGTAATAATGATCACATTTATATAATTGTTCCTGCATAATCTCACTTCATGACCCTGCCGCCAGAATATACTGTACTTACATGGACATCAGTGTACACCTCCTATAGATTATGTGGAGAGGTGCGCACCTTCGCACGTCGTTTCCTTTTCATACATGCAGAATTTGTATGTGTACACACCCTTGATACATATGGCCCCAGGAGGTGAGGTGTCTTCTGGTTGATGTTTTAGATTAAGAAGTGGGTAATGAGGTTAGACAGCCTCAGCTATAACAGGACCATGGAACTGTTGACTGTTAATAGATTATCTTTGTGTTCTGTGGCTTCTACTCACCCCTTCTCTCTCTATTGATGCATTGTGCTCTTGCAGTCCTGTTTATCCTTACTGAGGTGTTGTTTGTATAGATGTACAGTGAGCAAGTGTGCATACTCGTCTACCTTTGTTTACGACTTGACTCATTGATGCGTTGAAGAGGGCCAGTGGAAACACTTAACGAAACCACACTTTGGCCAAGGTTACGCTGGTCTCAAACTCCCAAAAGGAGATGCTTGTACATTTTCTTGCCAACTGCTAACCCTCCATAAACAAACCATGACATGTATTGTGCAAATGTGATAGGATGCAGCAATTGGAGAGAACACATACCTGGAATACACACATGCACACGCCTTATGACCTCCCCTATGTTAATATTTACAGGACTGCCAGTTGGTTTACAATTCCAAAGCCCCATCAGAGAGACATGATGCATTAAACACTCTATTAAGGGTTTATGAAACTCACTCTAGAGGCCTCTGGAAAAACATGGCAGCTTTTGAACTTCTATCAGTACGTCCTTCAGACTTTGGAATCTTAAGACAAGGAATGTGCCCCAAGTAATATATGAAATACACAATCTGGCATGTGAGCTCCCAGCTCTGATACAGGGTAGTTAATTATGTTAGGATGTAACAAGGGGAATTGTGGACAGCTGAATTGATGTTTTCCTTTACTCCTTTATTACTCCTCTATTTTAGTCATCTTGTTATTCCTAATTGTTTACAGTGAACAAGGGAGATGCCAATTGCCATCGCCATTCATCCCTCTTGAAATTGTCCCCCTGCATATTGTGGCTATAAAATTATCTTACCGACTTCCCATAAATTCCGCTATTGTTAGTCACTTGGGACAGCGTGTGCTGTTGTGTAAGGTCGTCAGATCCAAGTCACTCTCCATTCAACTCCCAAAGATAGACCGCAAATCTGTTTAGGATGGACATTAAGTCAAATCTGCCCTGTGCGTTTGCTCTGATGATGTCCAGGACCTCCCTTCTGGTCCCCCTCGGCAACGGCATCTGGTACTAATGAGGTGGTAAGTCTCCTCTTCATCTATTCTAGTCATTCATTCAGTATACTGTATTTATACTTCATCGGTCGCAGAAAATAGCAGATGACGCATTGTATCAAAGTTATAAATAAGCCATAACATCCGGCATTTCTCTTAAGAATGCTTCATTGAGACCCAGAACAATTACGGCGGAAAAGACTGGTGCAGTAGTATTCTCTGTAAAATCTGTCACCTTAGATCGTTTTTTGAAAATAACATTGCACTACAGTATTTCACTGAGTTGTAGGAAAAGGTTTGGCAAAATATTCTGTTAAATGTTAGTGGTAAATAATTGTATTGTTCTTTTTCAGTAACAGGAGGGACAACCACAGGTTTACCTGGTCTTCATCTAAACTTAATTTCCAAGATTATCTCCATTACAAAGTTGTGTTAATATACATTTGGAGTTCATCAGTGTCCAGGTTTCAGTTAAATTCAAGGCTAAATAAGATGGAGTCCTAACTTTGAAACTCCAAATTGGCGCAGGTGGCTGTGGAGGCAGGGAAGGACCTCAAACAATTATTGTTGGTCATCAGTCACCCATTTCAAAACAAAAGTTGGATGGCAAACAATGCTTTGACATCAGGCCTTTTTGTGCCCTAAGTAAGCAGTCGGGGAAACCAACAACTCACTCAAGTTATACGTTGTGAAGTCCTGCATCTGCTCAGTTGTGACGTCATCGTCTGTCTGCCAGCACGATCCTCCTTTGAAAGATGTGTCCGCTAACAGAACCTGCAGACACAAAAAGACACAATATAAATGCACACACACACACAAACGCACACATGCATAACTATGTGCAGACACCTAATCAAAGTCGCAATTTCTGTCAATTAGTCTCTCTCTCTCTCACGCGCGCGCACGCACGCACGCACGCACACGCACACGCACACGCACACGCACACGCACACGCACACACACACACACACACACACACACACACACACACACACTCCACCTTCCATTAATTTGGCTGGGGAGAATTAAGGCCATGCTCTTGCATAACAAGTGTGCCACAGCAGCATTTACCCCAATGTATAATTGTATTCATTCTAAACTGATCATAGCCACATTCTCCTGTGCTCCTTTTAAGCCCCCTTTCCACTGCAGCTTAAGCACCACACCACACCACACTACACCACACCACACCACACCGCATCAAAATATCTTCCGTTTCCATTACACAGAAGTACCCCCTCTCAAATCCACAGGTATGAGTAGCAGACTCCGGCCATTGACACTCATTTGTAATGTAAACATAGATTGCTTTTTGTCTAACAATGTAATTTAAATGAGTGGCCAACTGTCCTGTATATGCAAATCACCTGTGCACGTGGTGAACCATTTGGTTCGGTATGAACCAAATGGATCCTTATAACTGTGATTATAATAAAATATAAATTATAATGTATTACAACCAGTGTTGTGCAGTAACGAATTAAAAATAATATATTACTGTAATATTATTACTTTTCCCAGTAACGAGTAAAGTAAGGTATTATTCTGCCAGAACAGTAATATAATACCATATTACTCGGTCAAAAAAGGCCTCGCTACTCGTTACTGATGACGAGCGTCTTTTTTTTTTTTCATTCATTCATTTAATATGTACTCTCTCTCCGTCTCTCGTAGAGGCAAGTTCTCGCATCGTGCAAAAATAGAGCAGATCTACAAGCTATCAACCTACGTCAACAGAGATGCTTTTTAGCTTGCAGATCAGTTCTTTTTTAGCACGCAGCCTGCGCACAGTTATGACGTAGTGCATGACCCGTATGCGACTGCTGCGTCGTGTATTTCTCCGACGTTTTTTAACTTCAAAAAGCTCTAAAACTTCTATTTTGAGGCACGGAATTTACTTAAAAGATATCGTTCGGATAGAATGTAGTTGTTTAACTTCATATATGTGGTCAATTAATCATGACAGAGACCATTTAAAAATAAAAATTCAGAGAACCGGCAGGGGCGGACAGTGACACGCATTGTATCCGAATAAAGTAACCTATTTTCGGCATGGCCCTTTCAGAAGTCCCCCTGCGTCACTTGTCTGGTGGTCGGGGAAACGAACTGCTGATGAGGAGAGGAAACTGTGTTCCTCTCCTCTCCTCTATATCATTGGTTCTCAAAGTGGGGTCCGGGGACCCCCAGGGGTCCTTGAGGGAGTTCCAGGGGGTCCCCAGCTAAATGATAGATTAGGCACCAAATGGACCCTTATGGGTCTCTAACTCTGAGAGTGTACAAATGGAACCAAATGGACCCTAACGGGTCCATTTGGTTCCATTTGTACACTCTCAGAGTTAAATTGACATAGATTTTACAATTTAAATTGCGGTCCAAGTGATAGAAATGCCATTAAATGGGGGGTTGTAGCCCTAATGCATGTCAAACTGGGGGTCCTTGAAATTAAAATGGTTGAGAATCACTGCTAGAGCCGTAACAAATCTTCTCTTATGGGGGTCCCTGGCATATCTTTTGAAATGGGGGTCCGGGGGCTAATAAGTGTCAATTTGGGGGTCCTTGACATGAAAAAGTTTGAGAACCACTGCTCTATATCTCCTCTCCTCTCTCCTCCCCCCTTGCACTTTGGCTAATTAATATTGACTGGTGTAAGATATGTTGAAAAGGTTAAGAAATGTTCAGGCAGTCAGCCAGTGTGTGCAGTTCAGATTGATGTTGTTCCTGTAAGGATAATTATTGTTCCAATTCCAAATATGGAATTTGCAGCAGCAAAATACTTAAAAGGATAAAGACTGTTGACTGTTTTCTATTGTTCCATTAAATTGGATTCAGTTCTAAAAGGCTAAAAACTGTACACGTCTTTTCTTTTGCGAGGGGGCGCGGGGAAAGTAATATAAAGTAATATGTAATATTTTACCCTTGATTCCAAGTAATAAGTAATATAATATTATTACTTTTCAAAGGAGTAATAAGTAATAAGTTACATATTACTCTCCTAAGTGATATAAACCAACACTGATTACAACTATGCTAATTATAATACACTACAATGGATTATAACTGATTATAATACAATATAAATTATTATAATTTATTACAACTATGATAATTATAACACACTATAATAGATTACAACTGTGATCATAATAAACTATAAAGTAGTATAATGTTTTACAACTATTATAATCATAATACACTATAATAGATTATAACTGTGATTATAATACACTATAAATTATTATAATGTTTTACAACTATGATAATTATAACACACTAGAATAGATTTTAACTGTGATTATAATAATCTATAAAGTATTATAATGTTTTACAACTATATCCTGTTCTAAATAAAAAGTCGGTGAGTGATCCGTCATTATGAAGTGTTTGGCCCCGTTTGGCCTAGCTCAGACCTACCCAGGACTGGGTACTTTTTAGGCACCAGTTTAGTACCACTTACACACCACTCTACCCACTTCATTGTAGTGGAAACCGAGGCACAAGTGGACGGTGTGGTGTGGGGTAGAGTGAGGCCATGCATATGGAAAGCCGCCTTTAGAGACTATCCTTGTGTGCTTATGATCACATTCAACAAATAAGGGCATCATAGTGTATGTGGAAGTGAAACAATGTGCTTTTGTTTTGAAATGTTTTTGTTCTGTTTAAAAGTTAGTACCTTATATTTTTATAAATTATATCTATAACAATTATGTGTATGTATTGAATACTGTATGTATGTATGTCATTGAATATTGCATACTTTATTGGAGGGAGCAGTGGCTTTGTGGTGTTTTGAGCATATTTGCACAGCCTACCACAGACTTGTACCTTTGCAGACCTGGTGAAAACAAATTATGATTATCAATAAATATATCTGTAATTTGATACTGTATTTATAATAGACTGATTAGATGCATGTGTTCAGATAATTACATAAGATACAAACTACAGCCTTTTGTCACCAGTTATCTCTCTCTCTCTCTCTCTCTCTCTCTCTCTCTCTCTCTCTCTCTCTCTCTCTCTCTCTCTCTCTCTCTCTCTCTCTCTCTCTCTCTCTCTCTCTCTCTGATATTATGTAGTTGGTCCTTTCCTATAAACCTGTCAAATACATGTGCATATACTGGGACTGAGACTGTTCCTGGAGAGCAAATCACAGCCACAAACCTCTACTGTAAGTGAAGTCTGACATTTCTTTTTTTATCTGTTCTGCCCCTGGTGAACTCGACACAAATAACCTGGTACAGCCGCTGCCCACAGGTGTTCACTGCAGATAGATACTGTGTTTGACAGTCCCACTGTTTCAAGAACCGGAGATGATTAAATCAAATGAGATGTAAATGGTCTTAATCAATGATTAATGACTGCTTATTGGCTGCCTGAAGCTCACAACAAGGCTCTTTATCCTCCTCGGCCATGCGCCTCCGTCATGGACAATAACTATTATCACGTGTGCGTGTGAACGTGTGTTCAGCGTTCCCCTAGCGTAGCTTCCTGGTTGCTATGTGGGGGGGAACAACAAAAGCCAGGTCCGCCTCGCATCAAAGCCCCGCCTCGCGCCTCCTCCCGCCGCCTCGCATCAAAGCCCCGCCTCGCGCCGCCTCCTCCTCCTCCTCCTCCTCCTCGCGAGAAAAGCCCCGCCTCGCTCCGAAGCCCAGCATACCTTTTCAATTTCCCAACGAATGCCAATTTCCCTGTGACATATATATTTTTTAAAGCAAATCTTTACTACTGTGGGTCCCTGGAACAAAAATATGTTGAGATGGAGGTCGGCGGTCAAATACATATCATTTTGGGGGTCCGCCTTAACATGAAAACGTTTGAGAACCACTGATATAGGTTATTATTTAGAAGACATTTGTAGAATCGGCTTCAGGTCTTAATGGGCTAGAGTAGACTCCTGCAGGTAACAAACACTGTATGTAACGGGTCAGTAAACAGAGTCCTTCTCCCAGTGTCCTGCCTCATCTGGCTGGCAGGACACCGACTTGTCACCATGGTGACACATTTCCCTGCCACCAGGAGTGTCATTCTAGGCAGCGCTAATTGCAACAGGGAGCCGTTTGGACAGTTTCCTGTGGTGAGCCCTAGACACAATAATGCACAAATCTCAATGTATTCGTGTGCGCGCACACAGGAAAGGCCTGAGAAGGACAGATAAAGATTCATGAACATGAACAGATTTGTGTAAATGCATGCATTTACATGTACATTACTATGCGCATCTCTGTCAACTTTGTCATCAGCTTCAGAGATATGGGGATTGATTAACCAATTGTTCTAATTTTAACCAAACACAGGTGCTGTGTATACTAGAGCATAAACACACTGTTTGACTCAGAGGAAGACGCAAGTCAAAACGTAAGTCACCCCTGCAATTTATTAAAAGGTGCAGACCCAGTCGAGTGCGCCAGTATTTTATTTGGGTAGTCTCTTTTGAAGTGCCCAGATATTTTTTCTTTTTAAACACAAGTACTTTGGATAAAGGCATCCACTAAATGACATAGCCTACTATTTAGCCGCCAGCCGATCCATTACAAACTATCTTTTCAGTGTACAGCTGAAATCAAACAATATACACTATATACGTCTATACTTCTATGTCATATTTATAGAAAATAAACCAGAGAAATGTGTGAATAATTCACAATAATAATGCTCACAAAAAAACAGCCGCATGCAGATCAACAGAAATAGTAGCTGTCTAAGACTTATCTGCTGATTATAAGTATCTCTGCAGCTAACCATTAATTCAAAGTGGGAACCTGAATGCTTGAAGAATTTTCCATTTAGGTGATATAAATGTTGCAAAGAAAAGAGGTCGGACTGACATTTAGACGGTATAAACACATCCCAAAGCTCTAGATTAGATGCATCGCCACAACACTGCAACACTTGATGCTCCTGAATGACACTGCTGTGCACCTCAGATCAATGGGATGTTCAAGCTCCAGAGGTTTCATGACAGGCCACTGACAGCAGAGTCATGCTCCCGTTGAATAACAGTGGCTCTCAAACTTTCTAATTTCAAGGACCCCCATAACTCTGAAGCTCCTTTTCCACCGGGGTTGAACAGGTTCAGTTATTTTTTCCCCACCAAATTTGGTGGGGAAAAAAATTGAGTGTTTCCACTGAAAACGAATTGGTTCAGAACCCTAAAAGTTGCTTTGGAACTGGAACCAAAGTTGGTCACTATTCTACAGGTTGGAAGATGCAGATGCGATATACACAATGGCAAAAGCAAGCGAAAAATCCTCATTTAAAAAAAGAAAAGAAAAGGGAAACTGTCATTGTCGATTGAATTTCCCCCGTGAAATGGACAGTTCGACCGGTCATATCCGTCATATTGCTGGCCAGGCCCGGAATGGAACCTGGAGCAATTGGGGACTCCTGCTCAACAGGCGAGCTCTCTAACCATTCAGCTATGTCGCTTAAAACTGGTGCTTAAAACTGGTGGAAACGTCCTGTCCTGTGACAGCACCAAGGTTCCAAGATACTACAACGGAACCAGTTCTAGAACCAAAGTTCTTTGGTGGAAAAGGGGCCAGAGAGTCTACAAATGGAACCAAATGGAACCGTAATGTGTTCCAGTGGTTCCGGGAATCACTGTATAGAATAGAATGTCATCATTGGCAAGAGACATCTTGCTATCTGGGAGGTACGTAATACAATAAATACAATACAATACAATACAAAAGCCTACAGTACTGTACAATGAAATACAAGCCTACAGTACAATATACATTACAATACAATAAAAGATCTTGTTAAAGGAAACTTAGCCCCAGTTCAATTCCAAAAAGTGAAAGTAGTAAAGTGCAAAAACAACAGGTCACAGGCCATACTAAATGAATCTCCACATAATAATAATAATAATAATACCTGAAATTTATGTAGCACTTTTCTAAGTACTCAAAGTCGCTTTACATGTGTGTGTGCGGCCGGGGGAGAAAACTTTATTAGGAAAACAACTACATAAAATAAGTATTAAAAGCAATAAAACAATAAAAACAAGAGTTGAGATCAATGTCAACTCCGAAAAGCAATTCTAGGGTGTTGGGTTTTCAGGGCGGTTTTGAAGGAAGGGAGGAAGCAAGGAAGGGAGGGAGGGAAGGGGCGTCTCTGATGTGTTTGGGGAGTGCATTCCAGAGGGAGGGGGCAGCCACAGAGAAGGCCCTGTCGCCCCAGGTTCGGAGCCTGGTCATGGGGACCTCAAGGAGGCCGGCATCACTGAACCTGAGGGAACGGGCGGGACATGCAGCTGGAGGAGTCAAAGAAGTAGGGAGCAGCCAGGTTTTGGACAGAGGATTCTAGCAGACCAATTCCAGCAGACCAATGGCTACTGGAACAAAGGATGCCTTCATCTTCTTATTATTATCTCTCTCCCTCTGCAGGGGGTGATCAGAACTACATGGGCCTTCTTGAGAACCTGTTGATGATCAATGCCATTAAGCTGAGCTTCTTTCAGTAAGAATGTGAAGTCTATTTTTGTTATCTATTAGCCAAAATGGCTAATAGTAATTAAACATTTGGCACTTACTATCTCTTTGCAGTCACTCGGGGTAATGTCCGTATTCCATTACTTTGCCACCCCAGTCACGTTAATATTTCCATAATTTTCGTGCCATGTAGGCCTACATCCCGAAGAAAACATTATTAACCACGTTATCGTCTTTATAAACAACAGTTCCGCGTGACCAAAAGAAAATAGCTGAGATTTTTCTTGCTAAGCGTGCGTCAGTCCAGGCGGAAACACGGTGCGCCAAAAAGTAGTTCCGCCTTTTAAGCGAACTTTAAGGGAACTTTTAAGCGTGCGTCTGTAATAAGCGTCCAGGCGCAGATTACAGCAGCCTACAATGAATGTCTGAATGATAGAACAGCAGCATAAAAACAAATAGATTATCTATCTCTCTATCTGTCTGTAAATATATATATATATCAGAGGTCTGTCTAGCATCAGGGTCTTGAGCTCTGCAGTGTTGTTAGCACCGCTGTCGCGCCACAGTGTGTAGGTGGTGCGCCTCTTTCCTTTCCTAGCTGTGCCTTGTGTTGGCTCCCACAGTGTCAGCGTCAGTTTGCTTGCCACCTAACCTTATGTCACCAGGCTTTCCACCGCAGAGAAAATTGTATTCTTTCTTACACTGAGCCGTGTGATCCGGTTTAGAAAAAAGCAACCAAAAAAATGATTCTGTTGTGGAAATTAAATATTTCCTCATTGAGAGAATGAAGAATTGCAACTAGATGTATTTAGAAGGTTTATTTGATACAACAGATGACAATAATATATTGAAAATGAAAATGACAGAAAGTAATGGATTGAAATGAGAATAGACAAAGTAATAAAAGAAAATGGACAGCATCCGGTTCCCCTGGAAGGCGACAGGAGTCGACAGGAGACACCGAACCCAGTGTTTGTGAAAACTACTGTACATACAGAGTTCCAGGAGGATGAAAGGTTAACCCCAAGGATACAGATGTAATCAGATGACCCTGATGCAGTATTTTGGCTAAGCAGTTCTCCTTTCCCAGTAAACACTAATGCAGATGGCTCCTTATCTTACGTTCCATGCTAGGGCACCCCGTTCAGACATAATCATAACAATGTGTAGTTGTCTCCGCCAGGCCGAAAGGCATGGCGAGAGAGTATGTTTTCGCCCCTGTCCGTCCGTCCGTCCGTCCGTCCGTCCGTGTGTCCGTGTGTCCGTCCGTGTGTCCTGTCTGTGTGTTACCACCAAATCTCCGGCACCGTTGGCCCGGTCGTTGCGAAACTGTGCACACACACTCCCTGGATGCCAATTCAGAACCTCTGCCTCAAATTTTTCACATGGGCCTGTTATAGCGCCACCAGGAGGCCGATTTGTGCAAAACCCATTTTTTCCCATTACTCCTACAGTTTTTAACCAAACCTCATGCAAATCGGTACACAGTATCTCTATAGTCATGTGATCAACCCTGATCTGTCCGCTTTCCCATATTCCATCCTCATTGGCTAAGGTTACCATCCAAAGTTTGCAGGATTGGTCCGTTTTCAACAAACTGCCTCAAATCATGAACGCAGCTTGCCATTTCCATAAAATTGCACACGCACATTCCCACTAGGCCGAGGAAGAAATGGCACTTAAAACTTTTCACATCAGCCTCATGGTGGCGCTATAACAGGCCGATTTGCATTTTTAACTATAACTGCACCGATCTGCGTGAAACTTTGCACGCCTACTCTCTAGAGGCCAAGGAAAAACACCTGCACTGCATTTTTCACATCTGCTTTTTACAGCGCCACCAGGAGGCCGACTTATGTCAAATACATTTTTGGATATTAATCCTTCAGATTTTATCCAAACATCACGCAAATCGGTACACAGTATCTCTATAGTCATGTGATCAAGACGCATCTGTCCGATATTTCATATTCCATCCTGATTGGCTAAGGTTGAATTCCAAAGTTTGCAGGATTGGTCCGTTTTGAACAAAATGTCTGAAATCATGAACGTGGCGTGCGATTTCCGTGAAAATTTGCACGCACATTCCCACTAGGCCGAGGAAGAAATGCCACCCTTTTCACATTGGCCTATTATAGCGCCACCAGGAGGCCACAATAACTAACCTGACCTGGCGGAGACCTGTGCTCAGATGGAGCACTTTTTCTAGTTTTGATTGCAATCATTTAGAATCCAATCATATAGTATGAAGTAATACTCAAATAAGAGGAATAATGAGTGAATAATAAGTTAATGATATTAAATCAATAGTTGAGCAGGAATATAAATAGAATTTCTATCACAGGTTCCGGTGGTGGGTTCTTCTGGTCTCGCTAGTCATGCTACGAGAATAAAAGATGAATATACCAAATGATTATTATACCAAAAGAAACAAAACGATTATACCAAAGTAAACACATTTTAAACAAGGGGAATAATTTTGGATGTGCACAACGAGCTTGGTTCCGGTCGTGGGTTCCGGCCGCCTGATGAGGTAAAGTTATTTCCGCTCCAGACCGGATCAGAAAGCCGAAAATGGTATTGATCCCAGGTTAGCTTGCCACCAGTTCGGGGTACACTACCCTGCCAGCCTCATCCTTCTCTCTCTGACCTTGTCTGTGACCTGTGGGAGGCGACCGTAGAGGTCCACGTTCCTGATGTGGTCCGCCCATGCCATTCGTAGCATTCTTGTGTAGACGCCATCCAGGGCCTTTTCGTGCTGTACTGTGAGCGTCCATGTCTCAGCCCAATACAGCAGCACCTCCTCCACTGTGGCTACGTGGCCTCTTGAGGTCATCTCCCATGTTAGATAGGCATCATTCCATGCTGGGTATTACTGTCCTAATGCCATAACTTTATACAAGCAGGACATTTACAATCTACTTTAATAATTTCATGATCGAAGGAAAGCTCATGCTTGTTGCGAAATGTTACACCAGTGGACAGTTCCTTTTCCTTTTGATGCAAGAGACTGAGCATACAGCACCTACAGGATGGGTGTTATACATACAAAGTGCCCACACATCACAGTGTAGCTTATGTCTGTATTATAGTGCCCCTGCCTGGCCTCAATAACACACTCTGTCATCTCATCTAATCCACTGTTGGCTAATCCCGGCTGGTTCTGGTTCACACGCCAGTTGGGTGAGGGGAAGGACAAGACAAAAAGCATTGGGTGACAGGTAAACGCTGTGGTACTAAAGCTAAAGGTTTATGCTTCACTTCTTTTGAACCTATGGGAAGCAGCGAAGATCGGTAGGGTTACGGGTATAGCAACAATGGACAGCTCCTGTTAAGCCCTGTCAACCCACTGGGGGGGATCATGTGCACAACAATCATGGTGCTTTCAACCCTGGCTCTCCTTCTGCGACGGCATTTCAACATTCGTGTCAGTCCGTAAGTTTATTTCATTTGTATCTTTTTCCAGGGAAGGGTTTTTCCTGTCATGCGGTCACATCTTCAATACCATCCTTCTTCACTCAGTAGGCCAGTAGGCCCATAACCACAGTCTTTGCTGGAGGTGCACACTTGTTAAGTACCTTGATGATAGTTTATGTGGAAGCAGAGTATTTGATTAATTCACAACCAGATTGTCAGTTGGTACTGCGATTAATGGCTCAAATCAATAAGTCCCACTTTCAGTTGCCCTGATTATTGAGTACACACTCGACACAAGACTGGAGTATACTATCCATTCATAGTATACAGTGTATTATAAAACAAAAAAAAGAAAGAAAGAAACAGCGAGAGGTACAGTACAGCTAAATACTGAGATCAAGTGTTCACTTCACATTAATTAGATGTGCTCATGTTTTGGAAAAATACATTACATTTTAGAAATTGCCCTTGATAAATTAAATTTAGAGTATTATTTCTGTCATTATTCACAGTTTGTCAGATATCGTCCTCTTCACACTAATATAATAGTGAGGTTTAAACGCTCTAATGATGCCAGAGTTTTGACCTAATAAATTGAGCCATTTTCCAGGAGACCTTTTCTCCCTCAGAGCTTCAACACCCCCAGGCAGTGTGTGTAGTGTGCCCATGGATATTTAGCTTGTTATGCTCATCGGGGTTCAAAGAGGAACAAAGCAATTCAATGGTGTGAAGACCACCCAGGCTTACTGTTGAATTGATTAAAAGGGAATTATGTGCTGGGAAACAAAGATAGTTAACAGTGAAATGTTTTGATGTTTCTCAGTCTATTAACCTCCTTGGTGAATGTTTTGTCATTGAAGCGCACCTCCAGGAAAAGGCAGCCATGCTATGTTCACATCCGCTCACTATCTTATTGTAAATGCCATGGGGATTTCATTGACTGCCACAACAACAATAAAAGCTTGTAATCTTTTTTAGACATGACTGTTTTGAAAACAGTTGCAGACAAAACAAACAACATGTTAAGACAGGTTCAGTGACACCAATGCAACATCAGCAATGATAGATTATCAGATATATGGTTATTTAGATCCCCAAGTTCAATGATGTACAATATATGCAACAAGCACATGTACTTGAACAATTCTTCCGCCTGCATTCATATTTGATAAGTCATGATTTTGACCTGAGTGGCCGGTTTCAAGTCTACCTTCACTACTGTCACGAAAGCTAAAATGGAACAGTGATAGGTCTAATTGTAATATTTTTTCTCTTTTCTTTTTATTTTTTACATTACCTCCCATCGCTAAAGGTCAAACTAATTTGTGAGATGCTGCTGCTGCTTTGGATCCGTGGTTAGGGAAATAGCCTCAGACTAGAGGGGAAAGGGAGCGAGTGAATAAGCCTCCCTTAATTCCTTCAAAAACTACCTTCGATAAATTGTCCTTGAGCAATTTTCTTAACCGTTATTTTTGCTATGTTAACATGCAAAAACAACCAGCTGAGAAACAAGCTACAGTACATTCAAATGTTTAGGTGATGTCTGAGTTTAAGTTATGGATTCAAAATATAGATTTAAGGGACTTGATTAAGAGATTAAAGATTGACATTTGTTGATGAGAGGACATGGATGAAGTTCACTAAAATGGGTTTGTTTTCTGTTTAGAAATACTATTGCATGACTGTCCATTTATTGGTTTATAACTAATGTTACTGTAATAGCTCGCCTGTTCTTTCAATGTTCAGCTAAGTAAGTCATTGTTTTGCCTCCTTTGGATTCCATCATCATTGCCGGGAGGGGGAGATAATATTTTCACCCCTGTCCATCTGTGCGTGTGTGTGTGTGTGTGTGTGTCCGTGTGTGTGTGTGCGTGTACATGTGCGTATGTGTGTGCACTAGCAGTTTCCAGTCTGACAGTTATCCTACTTCCTACAATGTGGTTCAAATTGTGATATTCAATAATTTTGTGAGTTCTAGTTTCAAACTGTGTGTAAAGCTAATTAGCTGATTACAGTATATGGACTGCTTTACTTTTGTAAAAAGAGTGAGATGCAACTGACATCAACAGGTTATGTGACTGTCAAATGTAGTGGTGTGAACGTCAAGTATCCAAAAATAGAAATACTCAAGTAAAATACAGAGTCTATATAGTTTAAACGACTTATTGTGTACATAGGTCGATCATATTCAGTATTTAACCTATGTGTGTGGTGACTGCGTGTTCAGTGTTTTGGGAGGAGGGGACGGATTATGTTTTGTAAGAGTACAGGAAGAAAAAGCAATATGTCCAGTGTTTCCATAGTTCAAAAAGGTAGAGCCCGCACACCAAAGCAGGTATAAAAACATCTTTATTTAGCTGACAACAACGTTTCGATCCATTGTGGATCTTCTTCAGGTCATGTCCAGTGTTTCCATAGTAACGTAAGACGGTGTATTAGGCTATGACATTCAATTCTAGCCTGTGCTTTTGTATTTAGTAAATCCACTGATACTTCATGTGTGGTGACCTCTCTTTTACAGTCTGTGGTGTTGAGTGGTGACTTATTCTTTTCTCGCACGCACTGTGCGTGCGTGAGTGTGTGTGTGTGTGTGTGTGTGCACACACGCTCGCATACAGCCGTCCATCCACAGTTCCGCACTCTGCAGATAATCTTGCAAGCCAACAAGCCAAGGAACTCGATTATTGTTGTATGTTGTTATGCTGTTCGTGCTTGTTCATTATTATTGTCTCCGCCAGGCCGAAAGGCATGGCGAGAGAGTATGTTTTGCCCCCTGTCCGTCCGTCCGTGTGTGTGTGTGTCCGTCCGTCCGTGTGTCCGTGTGTCCGTCATTCTGTCATTTTGTGTACAGCTAATCTCCGGCACCGTTGGCTTGATCGCAACGAAACTGTGCACACACACTCCCTGGATGCCAGAGCAGAACCTCTGCCCCAAATTTTTCAAATTAGCCTTTTTTAGCGCCACCAGGAGGCCGCTTTTTGCAAAACACACTTCTTGACAGTACTCCTACAGATTTTATCCAAACATCACGCAAATCAGTACACAGTATCTCTATAGTCATGTGATCAACACGGATCTGTCCAATTTTCCATATTTCATCCTGATTGGCTAAGGTTGGCTTCCAAAGTTTGCAGGATTGCTCCGTTTTCAACAAAATGCCTCAAATCATGAACGCAGCTTGCGATTTCCGTGAGATTTCACACGCACATTCCCACTAGGCCGAGGAAGAAATGCCACTTGAAAATGTTCAAATCAGCCTCATGGTGGCGCTATAAATGGACGATTTATGTTTTTAACTATAACTGCACCGATCTGCATGAAACTTTGCACGCACACTCCCTAGAGGCCAAGGAAAAACAACTGACCTGCATTTTTCACATTTGCCTTTCATAGCGCCACCAGGAGGCCGACTTATGTAAAACACATTCTTTGATATTAAGCCTTCAGAATTTATCCAAATTTCATGCACATCGGTACACTTGATCGCTATAGTCATGTGATCACGATGATGTGATCACGATGGATCTTTTAAAATTTTCATATTCCATCCTGATTGGCTAGCATTGACATCTAAAGTTTGCAGGAGTGGCCCGTTTTGAACAAAATGCCACAAATCATGAATGCAGCGTCCGATTGCGACACTTTGCACGCACATTCGCACTACATTGAAGAACAAATGCCACCCTTTTAACTTTGCCCTATTATAGCGCCACCATGAGGCAAATTTTGCAACACTTTTCTTTTTTAATATTACTCCTACAAATTCAAACATCATGCAAATCGGTACACATAGTCAAGTGATCAAGATGGTTCCATCCAATTTTTCATATTCCATCCTGATTGGCTAATTCCGAACATTGCTGCCCCACAATAACCTACCTGACCTGGCGGAGACCTGTGCTCCGAGGAGCACTTTTTCTAGTTGTAAATTGAATGGCACATAAAAAACACCATATTTAAATTCTAAGAAGAATTGTATAGCATTGTCGAATAATCTTGCCAAGTTAATGTTTGTTGGTCTATATAGAGCTTCTCTTTTATAGCCCCTGGTGTTCTCTATTAAAGGCCCAATCCAAAAGTCCTGCAAGTCACTTGAAGTGTTACAAAAACATTTTAAACAGCAGATCAGAATAGTTTTTGAACAACTTCAGTATCTCTCAGTGCTCACAATTCCACATCACTCGCAATTAAGGTGTAACAGTTTATCAAACTAATTGATTCAATTGATTATTAAAACAATTATCAATTTTAATCAAATAATCTATTTTGGGGGATTTATTTTCTTCAATACAGTATCTTCTAAAATATCAAAAATCGCTGTCCTATAAGCACACAAAGCGCCACGATGAGGATTTTGAGTTATTGTTTCTCATAAACTCTATTGTATTATTACAGGCCAGTGGTTATATATTTATAATAATCCTTCTAGTGGATTGTAACACTGCCAACAGTCACAAAAAAATAGCTCAGTCTTCTTTGATTCATAGTACTGTTAAGACATAGACTAATGGCATTTTATGGGCCAGAGCATAGCCAGAACAGAACGGCACAGGCATAATTTAACTTCCTTAATAGGAGATAGTACATCACAATCTTATAACATCTTAATCAATCTATTTCAACAACCATTATTCATTTCAACAACAAATCTTACAGTTTAGGCATTTAGCAGAGCATGATGTCAATAATTAATCTGAGCCATGGCTAACATTTCATCTTGAAGGAGAACATAAATCAAGATCTCTTTCGAAGTTTTTTGGGGAAAAATAACTTGTACAGTTACTGTATGTTATTAAAAAGTGTATTTGAAAAACACAACAAAGCCCTCTAATTGCTCTGTTTTCAGTCATTCAGCAGGTAGGTTCCACCACAATCCTATGTTGACTTTAAAAGTTGACTGGAGTGAGTCAAATCTTTGCCAGTTGGATATAGACATACTGTACTGTATGTCTATATCATAGACATACATTTTCATAGACATAGACATACAATTTTTCATTATACACATTTCTGCGTAATTGCCTACTATATCCTCTACAAACTGACAAAGTACCTAGAACAGGGATGCACCACTTTGCATTTTCCACTCTTCATACTTAACAGGCTTTGTGCTTGAAATGCTAAAATGAAAACGAGAAGCCCCTGCATCAAGCAAAACAAAATAACTTTTCCTCAGAGCAATTCATCCTTCTTCCATTATTTTCACACGTTATCAACTCAAGTAATCTTCTTCTTGAGTAGTACGGTATTTAAGTCAAATAACAATACTTACTACTACACAGTACTTACTACTATACTACTAATATGTACTTAGATATTCCTCTCCAACTTTGCCTCATTTATTTCAGATTCACAGATGAACCGGGAGAGAAAAACATGAGCAACATTGAGAGCAGCCCCTCCACCTCAACAAAGTGAGGATCCCCAGTGCTTCAAGCATACTGTACACCACCGCAGGTAATGCAATGTTCTACACCTCTGCAGAAAGACACAACCTTTGTGACTCCCTGAAACAGGTAGTTGATAGCTGTCAACTTCTATTTTCGTGATGAGGGGGGAACGATAGCGTGCCCTGCTATGATTTGTAGTTAGTAAGTAAACAATGCTGTAAACAATGTGCCGAGATCCTGTGTTAGCTGATCTAAGTGAATGGGAAGGCTTGTAGTGTTGTATCAGGCCTTAAAGGTATAATGGGGGTGCCATGCCTTTGGTTGCCTTGTAGTGCAACATCAGTGTTTTGTACTTGGTGTGGGCAGCAACCTGGAGCCAAAGAAGGGAGCAGAAAAGCTACTGCTACTGCCTGAAGCTCATACGTGCAATATCCCCTGGACACGCAGGGAATGCCTCTTGGCTGAGAGGTAGAAATTTGTTATTTCATGAAGGAGATCTGAATTTCACCTTTAACTGAGAGTGAAAAAATTTACCCAAATGGGCCTATTTCTACATTCAGTATAACAAAAATGTTAACACTGCACACATTTTACTGTGTGCAAGGAGGTTTCATGCTTGTTTGTTTGTTTGTTTGTTTGTTTGTTTGTTTGTTTGTTTGTATGTTTATTTACCACCCCACTCAAACATTGACACTGTGTGAGAGAGTATCAGTTTCTGGTATCAAATTCCATTGTGGAAAGTGTGTCAGTCACCTGAATGAGGATGTACTGAGAGCAATGACCCAACACTGGGGACTGAGAGTGTTTTTCTTCATCATGGCAGGGGCAGGGGACAGACAGACAGCTGATGCCTGTCTACCAGCACAGTGGAGGGATGTGAGGGAATGGAGCATAGAGAAAAGACAAAGTCACAGGGTAAGAACATGTTACACAGTATTTTGTGAAAATAGTAGATCGACAAGCTCACAGGGCGTCACGTCAGGATACGTTGTGAGCTTGTAGATAGGCTGTTTTCGGCACTCAATGTCGTCATGTGACAAAGTATAAACAAGGTTAGCCGGCGACTGTCTGTCTCGTTCTCCATCTCTCTTATTGTACACAGCAGTGTTAACATTTCATATTTTGATGGTGTGTTCTGGTGTTTTCTTTTCTGGAAACATTATTGGGTTAATTAGCTCTCCATCGTTTACGTGTGAACTGAACTTAGATGAACCCTCTGCTACTGTGTGTGTGATGTTTCCTCCTGTTTTCTCTCCCCGGCAACCCGAGCAACACAGCCAATTCTAAATCATTTAGATGGTCTATTATTTATTACTGTAGGTGTACAAAGCCTTTGAGTTATATACAATGAAGTGTTGATTAATGACACTTAGATGATAAATAGAAAGTTGAAACTAGAAACTTTAGGTAAATCAAAGGGTGGCTAGTGTAGTTGTGAGGTACTATATATCAAAAAGAAAACAATGGAGTAGAGCCTCCATGTACAGCAACTAAAGTAAAGTGTGCCGCACGGGTGAAGGTCAAGGAAATAAATTCAGCTTTTTTAATAATTTGGTTTAAAAAAAACTGTTTGTAAAGCAAGGTCTTGTGCGTTATAATTGGGCATATATCTATTCCGCTTTGCAACAACTCTAAATTATTAAAGTCCTCTCTCTCTCTCTCTCTCTCTCTCTCTCTCTCTCTCTCTCTCTCTCTCTCTCTCTCTCACATACAGCTGTGGGTTCAAGATATACAAGGTGTTCTCAATTCTATGGCCAGGCAACTGGTGAGTTCATCCAAGCCTTTATTTTATTTTATTTTTTATTAAGACTAAATATGTCCCAGGAAATGACCTTGTTAGTGTTTGTGATAGTGTTGATTCTAGGATGTAAGCCTTTAAAATATAGCATGGCTATTACCTGAGATCAAATATTGACTTTGTTGTGCCAACTGATAAAGACTGTTGGCAGTAGTGCGACATACAGTATAGGGCAACGATCCACAAACGTTGGCATTCCAAACCCAAGATGACTAGACAGTCTTTACAAAATACATAATTGCTTTTGAATTCTCCTTGTAGGTGTTGATCTCTCAAAATTGACTTAACATTTCATCTTTCTCAGAGTGCCTCCCTGGAGAAATATCCTCGCCATATAAACGGGAACAGCCAACACCGATATCCCTCTTCCTTTAAGACCATCAAAACAATTTATCCATACAGGCAGCTCTAGTTGTTCATCCTCCCACTGAAGGGACTCAACGTGGATCAGACAGAAACGTTGAGCTTGCATTATGGGGGAATTTCAAAGATTTCCTCACTGGAACGGAACCTATGAGATCTAATGTAATAAACAAATACTCCTGCTACCTGCTGGGTGTCCGTCTCCTCTTCCTCATGGCAAAGCCATTGGAGTGACTTTATTCTATCCCTCACTCCTCTCCTGCAAGACTAAAATGGCTGCCATCGCTACCACACATTGATATACATATCACTGGTAAATGTTGTACCTTCCAACATTCTATTATGAAGCATATAGAATGAGGGTTCATTGAATTTGGAATTTTTTTTTTGCACACACTTTATGTATATTTGATTTTGTGTTTTACTTCTTATTATTCTATTCTTATTTAAACTGTTCTAATTTAAATTGTACTACAATTTTTGATAGCTTGCATACTAAATAATTTCACCCACTCTTTTACACCTGTAAACTTGTAATGTGACAATAAAGTGAAGTAGAAGTTGTGTTTAATTACCTCCTGTAAATGGCATGAACCACTAATGTTTTATTTTGTCCCTTTATGAACTGGTTCATTTCCTTTGCGCCAAATGATATCCTGTCTTTTTCCCGGCTAATTAGATGAACTAGTGAATGCTTGTTGTCATAATTGTTGTTCTGTTCTTGTTGTCCTGGGGACGCCAGGTTGTAATTGTTTACCGTCTGTGGGGAAAACAGGCCACGAAGCTATCCCTGAAAAGGGACCGAAAACCATTAGTGTGACAGGAATATGCCGCAGTCATTCCATATGATCTATTAAGTCTATTATGAAGTCTATTATCATGAATGTCTCTTTTGTTGTCATCATCACTGTGTACCAACTCCTAGTCATGATGTGCTTCTGGCAGAAACCTGGGAAAATAATGTGGCTAAAATGTCCCAGGGAACATCGCCTCTGCCAACTGGGCACTCTAAATTTGCCTGTGTAATTGAGGGGTGTGCAGGACATAAAGATCTGCCGATAGTGGCGGCGACACATCCATATCTTACTCCTTCCTGTCCTGATGAGCTGGTGGGTCTCAAATTACAAGGTGAAAGGGTGGCTCCTGTGCGCCTAGCAAGGCAGGACAGCTTGCATAATGAGTATACTGTAGCTTTCCTGCATGTTCTGGCAGAGGGAGGTAATCTAATGATAGGGGAGAAGAAAGGCTATGACTCCTAATGACCTCAGAGACAGAGAGAAGCCACAGCATAAAGATAGGGAGTAATGGTGTCTGCATAGCAGATTCCTCCTCCCTTCATCAACTCTCAATCATATATATATGTATTGACCCATTTGGAGAATTCCAGATTGTCTAATACCCAAACACAATCCCAGCGGCTCAATGGGTGTGTTATTAACAAGAAGTGGCACAGATCTTCTGATGAGAATTACATTTCAATCATCTCTGACACAGGTAAATTAATAGAATAAATATTGAATGATTAACTCTTACGAGACTGACTAGTAGTCTGTGTGAGAGGTCAGAGCAAGGCGTGTAGTCAGACAATCAGTATGTTGGTGTCTTTAATGTTATCCATCATCAACAAACATATTTACCACAGCCTGCAAGTTTTGTATATTAGTGTATGATGTAAGATTTTCTCTGAAAAGTGGGTAGAAGGCTCAGGCATTAATGTGGCATGCCTGTACCATATCAAATGTATTCATACTATTTTGAACATTTCAGACACGTAGGAGACATGAAATTGCTCAGCTTCCCTCTTTCTAGGTCATGGCACTCATCTGTCTCACCAACTAATGTCTTTATAAGAAATATGAAATAAAAGAAATACAAATATCATGAAAAGGAAATAGGCCAGGATAAATTAAGCAAAAAAGGAGATAAAACAAATAAGCACTAAGAAAAGGCCTTAAGATAATACGTTATCAGAAGCGATTTAAAACACGTTACTGACTGCCTGACAGCTTTGAGAACCTCAACATTTTGATGCCCCATCGCCCCCTATAATGATGTGAGCTTTAGAAACAACCAAAGAGTGTCCATCATGAGGTTTTCATATACTGTGCTCACTCAGGCTCATATGAAATAAGTTAATATAATATGGTTGCATTTCTTTGATTTAGTTATCTAGCTAGCAGCAAAATTTTGCACCACTTGGAGACGGGATGAAGACATAGCCTACTGTTGCATGTGTGTGTATTCAAGCATAAATACATACGCCCACGCACATGCACACGCACGCACGCACGCACGCACAGAGTGGAGATCATCTGGTTTGAAGGCTGTATTGGTGAGATAGCGTTCAGTGGCTCGGAGAGGGTGTCAGAATGGTGAAGCGTCCTTTCAAACAGCATGACATCTTCTGCTCTCATTACTGCCACGGTGCCACTTCATCTACCAGCAGGAGACAAAAAGGAGCCGCACCTAGACGGAGGAATAGACATCACAGAGGACCATAGAAAAAAGAGCAGGTCAAAATGTGTCTGATGAAAAGGTGTATATCAGTTAGGTAGGCAATTCGTTATGTAAGAAGCATAGCACGCTGCTTACCCATGCCTGTTTGAATTGGGATGATTATGTAAGAAAAAGAAAGTGTCAACCGACACATGAAGGTTCAACATCTGAAACAATCTTTAACCGTGCAAGATAGGCACCTCCCTATATTGACTCTTGCCTGGTATGGATAAAGCATACAGTATAAGCAACAATTCCCAGTCTTGTGCACCAATCCCCACATCCCAGTAAATTCACCCTTGAGACATTTCATACATTTCTAATGCCCACTGGCCGTGATATTTAATGTGTGTGTAGTACTGTGTACAATCCGAGTTGTGTTCAAAGGGTGAAATGGGCTCCCCCTAATCGAAACAGGCAAGTTGATTTATTCATTTCACAAGGCTGCTTTGCTCCTTTTGTGACAGATATCAGTGCACATAGAATCACTCGAATACAGCCACTACAAAATGTTCCAACAATCACACCCACAAACACTGGAGTGATTCCCCATATATAGCTTACAGTAGGGAAAGGCCTTAGACCCGCTGCATGCCTTGTGGAAATGGCATGGAGACTTAGGTTCCCTCAGTATGATTTCCTCTATAGATATAATTCAATTATATGAATTTGTAATTATTGACAAATTAATTGAGGTAAAAATTAACAAGAATATTGTCTAATAACGATGTGGTTACTATTTGTGCACTTTGTCAATGAGGCCATGCAAATCACAAGGACAGGACTTTTGGTTCCCTCACTTATTCAAGGATTATGGGTGGAGGTCATAAGATAAAGGGTGGCACAGTGTGTCTTATACCATATAAGCAATAGATGCATTCAACGTGAAACATGAATACGCATGCTATAAGGTCACATCTGGCAGCACACCACCATCACGACAACCACTGATAGTTGCTACAGCATAATAGCAGTTAGTTGCCTTTTTCAGGAGATGAAGCCAGATGGTTGTGAATGTCACTTGTCACAATGTATGTGACTTGTAATTGGTGCTAATTGGTGCACAAGTGTTGAAATTATGCGATGAAAATGGTTGCATTCAGCATCTTGGGAGCCAATATGGCCTCTCCAAGCTACAAGTGCTGAAGTTCATGTGGGAGTGACAGGAGAGTCTCTTGGCCTCATGAAAAGGACCTAATGCACAGACTGTTCTCCTACATACAGCTGGAGAACTGCTGCCATTTGCAAAGCCTCTCCCTGCAGTCAATGCTGCTCCTCAGCTGTGTCATCCCATTTTCAATCAATATAGCTTTTAGGAAATTATCATTCTTCCACCAGTTTAACATGAAAAACATATTTTGTTGTCAGGCCTTTGTGCGATGATTTGTATGCAGTGATAAGGTTAAATAAAAGGCTATATTTTCAAAGCCATTTCTAGGTATAGCTTGAAAGCCTCAGACATGAAGAGAACATTTTTCACAACCCAAACCATAATTACCCATCTTTCGGATCGGCGCACACGAAAACCATTGCCTTTTCGAAGCAGTAGGCCTACATTTTGTTGCACAAGACTTGCATGTGAATAAGATCATCTCATTTACCCTCAGGGCCCAGGTGTTTACTGGGACCGATAATTTCCATCTGCATAAATGCAAACCTCCCCCTCCACCTCCTCTTTTCTTCTCTGTGCATCATGTGCCACTGCCTGGAGCATTAGCTCGCATTCAGGGTAACAAGAACACTGAAGTGACTTTGATTTGAGCAAGGAGAAGTCAGACAAGACCAGTTTCAGTTTGGCTCAAACAATCTTAAATGATTGATTACTGTGGCAATAATGAACATAGAGCAATTACTTTAATTACTCTTCAGCGCCTCACATCAAAATAGAATTGATGCTAGAACATATCAGGTGAGGTCAACTTAATTTATAGAACAATGAAGAGTAACTTCATAAATTGCAGTCTTATGCATCTTATGGATAATTTAACTTGACTGGCTGTAGCATGGTGATACAAACTGCTTTTTTCCTAGGATCTTATACTGCCATCTGTTGGCAGAATGTGTCTTAGCATCATAGAATAGTTCAATTGTTTGCAGGAATACACTTATGGCAATAGTCATAGTACAGTAATAGCAATACAACATGGTCATGAAGATCAGATTAATGTTCATTTCAATACATGTATGAACAGAACTGGAGCCAGCAACAGGTGCAGTGCATCAGTACATGACTGCATTACCCACATACATGTAATTTTGGGATGTCATGCATATGTCATACATATGGTGATAGACAGGCTGACGGATGAGGTTAGACAGGAATCCCCATGGACCATGATGTTTGCAGATGACATTGTGTAGATTGTAGATCTTCTATTTTTTCTTACTTTCAATGAATGAATTATTTAGATTACATTTCTTTTTTATAAATAAACAATTAATTGTAATAAATCAAAAAACGTGGACCCCCTGTTGAAGACCCCTGAGACAGACAGACAGACAGACAGACAGACAGACAGACAGACAGACAGACAGACAGACAGACAGACAGACAGACAGACAGACAGACAGACAGACAGACAGACAGACAGACAGACAGACAGACAGACAGACAGACAGACAGACACACACACACACACACACACACACACACACACACACACACACACACACACACACACACACACACACACACACACACACACACACACACACACACACACACACACACACACACACACACACACACACACACATTTTTATAAAATAGCACCAACTCTTACCTGACATTAGTTGGCTTTCATACCACAGTCTGCAGAGATGGCTGTGGCTCATTGAGAGAGAAATCCTGTCAAAGGTGCACATCTTTTTTTCAAGCATAGATTCTGTAGATTTATTATTCACTGTAACACCTAACACAATAGTCCATGGGCCAGACGAGACGTCGGTACCCGAAAGGTGGCAAAGGTTACTTATCATTTTTGAGAAGCTCTATGTCTGTAGATAACATTTTGGTATGATAACCCTTCCTGAGTCACAGCTAAATTGGTGTTATCAGCTGCTGTAGTTACCCTCCCCCATTGAAAAAAGCCATTTTAGATGCAGGTGCATATCTTGGTATTGGCTCCTGTTGAGTACATATCTCAATATTTTTCACTGTAGTGTTTGGTATCATTTTTAAGGGGATATTTTTTTAACTTTAAGCTTTCATTCAAGCCCTTTTGTGTATATGTAGGACAAGTACAGTGGTTACTGGAGCTATTCAAACTTCGAATACAACATTGTTTACACAATATCTGCCTAAATCATATATTTTCTTTTAGTCCTGTGCCACCAATAAACATCAGTGTTACAAAACACAAAACCTGGAATACTGACATGACCCTAAGGATTCAGGAAATGTATAATTTGCCTATAATATGTCATTCTGCGGGGGTGATTTTCAGCCTTATATTATCAAACAATTTTAAGAAGCTAAACAGACCAAAGGTCACATTTCATTTTGACACATGAATGTGTGACACAGTGATATCATTTAATTTTATTGAATTTATTTATATAATTTATAATATAAATTAATGTATTTCTAACTCATCCAGGTATAAATATGGTAATTCATAAATTACAAATAACTAAGTCCCATGAAAACAGAACAGCAAACAATTAAAAAGTGTTAAAGTCCTGTCACAAACATTTTAAAAGGGGTAATAGAGTAAATATGATTAAATAACTTTTAGGCATGGGTTAGTTGCACCTGTTAATTCATGGAAGGGGGTTTCTCAGTTCAAATGGGCTCCACCAATCCCTTTGCCCGAATCCCTGTTGACCAAGCCATAGAAGAAACGGTGAACAAAGACACCCAGACAGCTGGAGGGACAAAGAGATTCAGCTTGAAGCCAGGAACTGTGACTGAATATTACCTTACAGCCGAGTACAGAACCGTGTTCCTCAGACATCTGAGAGACTCGATAGGTCAAGGCAGTTCCAAGCTGTCCCATGCATCCAGATCTACAGGGTCCAAGGATCAAAAGAGATGATGAGGATATCAAGGCTTTCATTGACCTTATGGAGAATAACAGGCTCAATCCTGTGGCTCCAAATGGCATTGATCTGGTTGGCCTCTCCACTGGCTCCATTGCTCCGCCTGATGTGACCAGGGATCTCTTGAGAGCTCCTGAGATAGGCGAAGAGGCCTACCAGGTATTCAGACAAACAAGGCCCACCAACTGTTAAATTCCATGACAAGATGACCAAGCAAAGCCTAAAAACATTCTCCAATATCTACACAAAAAGATCTCATGGAAAGAGTGGTCAGAATGTTGTTCTAAAGGCTGATAGGAACCTGTTCAGTCACATGATCCTGGTGGCTGAAAGTAGGAAGGTCAATATGAAGGATGTTCTTGCTCACCCACTTGGCCCATTGCCATGGGCACTGGCAAATGCTGATGGGACTTCACGGAAAACCAACAAGGATGCACTTGCCAGAGAACTGGAAAAGAATGTGTCTCCAGCAAAACACATCCCAACTCCATCTACTTGCATCATCAACGGAATGAGCCTAGTTCAAAAACTGAATGGTGAAAACGTAACATTTAAACAAGGGGCAAAGTCAGTTTTGAACCGGGTCCTCCAGGAAGGCGCACAAAGTGAACGTATTGATGCTGTATTCGATGTCTACCGCAGGACTTCCATCAAGGATGCAGAACGAGTCAACCGGGGTGCAGACACAACACTCGAGCACAAGCACCTTGTTGGTGGACACTATGTAAGGCAGTGGCGAAAATTAAGAGAAGCCTAATCAAATTTCCGGTCGAGTGAAATTTCTAGTCGAGTGGAAACTCCCAGAGTACACCACAAGGCAAAGTCCTGTACATGACCTGCGAATAAACGTGTTATTGAACGGGCAAACTACCAGGCAGCAATCTAGAACTGCTGTCTACAAGCATCTCCTGTTGTGCCAAGCCCTATTCTCCATGGATGGACTGACAATGATGGCAAGCTGGCCATTCACTGGATGCGTTCCCCATCTGCACCAGATGTGGTCTTGGAGCCGTTGTCCTGCAAGTGTGTGCGTTCGTGCAAACTGCCAGATTGCACGTGCCTGTCAAATGGACTGACCTGCACCGACATGTGCAGGTTGCAGACCTGCAGCAACCAAAAACAGGCAGATGATCCACAACCAGAATTTGAACTTGGGGAGTCAGATGAAGAAATTGATGACCAGTTTTAATGTGTGACATGGCCCTAGGCTTGTAAAAAACATCTACCCGGCAGCTAAACCATGAACAAGGACATAAGGAAAAAAGAGAAAAAAGCTAATAAAGAATAAGCCATACAAAGAAAAAACGGAACAAAAAATAAAGTGGGTTGGCACAAGGGACTGAAGTCTCTTGAATAGTGCGATCAACCCAATGTTGCACATTATAGACTATATCTATATACTGTTGATGTTACTACACTGTTGTTACTGCTGATATACAGTATATGTAGATACAATGACACATAATTTCATGCACATACTTTCATGTTGATCTGACTACTATTGTTCTCATGAACTGCTATGAGACTTACTTACTTATTATAAAATGCTACTATTGAACAAATACTTAAAACGAGTCTGTGTTGTAACTGACTATAGTCCGATTAGTTTCGCATTAAAACTGCTTGTTTAATATAAGGCTGAAAATCTGTCCCTCAGAATGAAATAATATGGATAAATTATACATTTCCTGAATCCTTAGGGTCATGTCAGCATTCCAGATTTTATGTTTTGTGCCACTGATGTTTCTTGATGGCACAGGACTAAAAGAAAATATATGATTTAGGCAAATATTGTGTAAAAAATGTTTTATTCGAAGTTTGAAGAGCTCCAGTAACCACTGTACTTGTCCTACATATACACAAAGGGGCTTGAATGAAAGCTTAAAGTGTCCCCTTAAAAATGATACCAAACACTATAGTGAAAAATATTGAAATATGTACTCAACAGGAGCCAATACCAAGATATGCACCTGCATCTAAAATGGCTTTTTTCAATGGGGGAGGGTAACTGCAGCAGCTGATAACACCAATTTAGCTGTGACTCAGGAAGGGTTATCATACCAAAATGTTATCTACAGACATAGAGCTTCTCAAAAATGATAAGTAACCTTTGCCACCTTTCGGGTACCGACATCTCGTCTGGCCCATGGACTACAAGGGCAATTAGCTCTACACAACTAATTGGACAGCCCAGCTCTGATCGCAGATCTCTTTTCTAATTTCTTACTTTAAATTTGATTTCTTAAGCAAATGATTGAATATGCAATTGTGCGTAAAAAAGACAGAAGTGGGAACAAGTATACTTAAACTCCATACAGATTTGTTTGGCGTACAAGTGATGTTCAGAATATGACTCCACCATATTAACACGTTACACAGCTGTCAAAGCAGCAAGCGCCTCTCGCCCATGGCAAGGTCTTGCACTCCCCCCTGCTGGCACAGACTAACATTTCCCATAGCCTAATAGATAAGTAATTCATAATATGAATATGATTATTTATTTATTATGATTATTTTCTATAAATTGTATCAATTGATATGGCTTCTCTTCATAATGGGAGAGTTTGTTGTCTTTTGTACAAACTGGGTAATAGAAAGGTAAGAGATAGCGTAATTAGGTGGGAGGACTTGTACTAGTGGGAGGACTTGTACTAGTGGGAGAAGTGTGATTTTTAAAAACACAATAATCATTAGGCTATTACATTATATTTAAAAAAAAATGAAAGCCCAGTGTTTCCCCAGACTCGTTTATGTGCATATCCCGTTTAAAAAGAATATGTATATAGATATATATACATATTCTTTTTAAACGGGATATGCACATAAACGAGTCTGGGGAAACACTGGGCTTTCATTTTTTTTTTAATATAATGTAATAGCCTAATGATTATTGTGTTTATATATATATATATATATATATATATATATATATATATATATATATATATATATATATATATATATATATATATATATATATATATCAATTATGTATTTACATTTTATTTGTTTTAAATTAATTTAATTAATTAATCAATTGAAAGTAAGAAAAATAGAAGATCTTCAGGATCACGATGCCTCGCTATGTGGGGAACTGTTATTTTGAAGGAGACGCAGGGAAAAAGATTGACAGGGCAGTAACCAATCAGGAGCAAGCCCGCCCAAAGTTGAAATAACCAACACAGTCTGTTAATTCCTTTTGCAGTAAAAAAAAACTAAAAAAAGGAGAAAAGAAGAAAGGGGTTTGTTAACTTGTTTTGCTAGAGAAAAGGAGAAAAGTTTGTTTTGTTTTCTTGTTTTTTGTTTTGCAAGAGAAACGGAGTCCCTATAACAAGAAGGCTCAAGCCGCTCAACCGTATATATCTCAGTGACAACTATTAGCACTACAGTCAGGGGTCACCACCATTCCAGCTTGTGGTGGACATTAGGCGCGCGCGGCGCACAAAAACTTGCGGGTTTGTTAATTTTTTCTTTTTTCTTTTTTTCTTTTCTTTATTTCGGTTAATTCTGTACAAAAAAATGAAAAAAGATCTAGTACATTCTAATCTATTAAAAGAGTGTTTATTAACTCTACTTGAGCATAAATGGTATCAAATGTGTCCAAGTGCTTAACGAAAAGCATTTATAGCAATTTATAGCAATTTTTCATCAGCTCTGTCCTCCTGATCCTTCCATTAATATATTGTGTCCACTGCTGAATAATTACTTTGTCTAATGTATATACGCAACTATTGATTATTTTCTTTTTTGATTAATCGAATAATCAAGAAGCCTGTTTTTTGATATACGTGATTCATGGATATAATATATTAAATATCCATTAATTGATTAACAACTTAAGCCGTACTTTATACTTCATCATACAACAATGGCTGATTTGTTTATTCTTGGAACACAGTTCTTATATGACGCAATCTAAGATTTCCCTACGGGATTTACAATCGTAAAAATACTTCCGTGACCCAGGGGTAGCAGGAGTGACGTCAGGACTTAGGTACTCTATTGGAAGTGAGACAAATCACAAAAAGCAGTTTTATGGCTCATACAATTCCACTGCACTCTTCTTTCCAACGGAACCCCCAAATTCTAAGGCTTCCTTATTCCAAAATTATTGTGACTCAGAGTAGCAGTAATGAGATGTCTGTTGCTTGATTATTTTAACGTCATTGGATTGATGGGGACGAGAAGGAGAGTGACGTTGATTTACATCAGTGTTCACTCACTCCACAATTTACTCCTATTGATTTTAAAGACCTCTCCATTTAAGAAACAGGGCCCTGAGTCAGCAGGTGCACGGGGAGGAACTATGGAGTGTAACCATGGCAACCATTACTAATGAGGAGCAAAGTCATTAATTTCTTCATTCAAGTTTACTCTGCTATAGTAGCTTTGTCACATTGTCACCTATGTGACGTCTGTGTGACGTCTGTGTGTGTGTGTGTGTGTGTGTGTGTGTGTGTGTGTGTGTGTGTGCGTGTGTGTGTGTGTGTGTGCGTGCGTGTGTGTGTGTGTGTGTGAGCAGTTAATCTCCGGCACCGTTGGCCTGATCGGCATGAAACTGTGCACGCACACTCCCAGTAGGCGTGCAGGAACCTCGGCCCGAATCACGTTTTAGCCTATAACTCTTGAACTGTAGGTCATACAATCGGAATTCCCCCCTAGATTCCTTGGATCATGATGCAACTCCACATACAGGCCCTAGCCAATTGTGCCAGACTAGATTTTCGTGTGTTCAAAACACACATTTTGATACAACTCCTAAGACCTTTGCTCAAAACTCACACAAATCGGTATACATTATCTCTGAAGTCATGTGATCAAGCTGTATCAAATCTGTCATATACCATACCATGTGTCTTAACTGCACCTTTTTAGTCTTTGATTTTGATTTCTACTGTATTAATTAAAGGATACATTCTGTGATTTTAGACCTACAGTATATGCATGTATGTTTCTCTTACATATCTGTAATTTGTGCAGTTGGTAGAAATAGTGATCTCCAATTTCTAGACTGCTAAGAAACTGTCCAAACAGGGTATGTCAACATATCTCCAAAAAAGCCAGCCTGTAAAAGCATTATGGTAACCAACAGCCATCTTTACAGCCAAGAAAGCACCAGCATGGCACCATTTTCACTCAGTGGATACAGTTCTCCCAAACTCTACCAGGTTCCATGTTTACATTCCTGATTAGTAAGTGCGATGAAATAACATGAATTTACAACTTGACTCATGTACTTTTTTAAGTTATTCTTTTACTCCATTAGATTTAGGCTACTAATGTAAGTCGTTCTCAGGCAACGTGATATGATGATGTCACCATTACAGCGTGATTTCAAGGAAAGTAAGAAGAGACACAATTTGTTCCACATTCTCAAGGGACTTCCTTTTAGCAGTAGAAAGCAGGCCGCACTCAACCAGTCAATTCCATTACTAATAGATTACCTCTGGACCCAGCCAGTACAATGGTTTGGTTTATGATCTATTATGTATTGAGCAATGGGGAGAGTTCACTATTACCTCATGTAATGTCTCTTTTTTTTTAAATTACAAAGGAGATAGAACACACCACCATACTTACATTTTTGTTTCTTTTCAGAAGAGATGCCCAAAGTATAAATTATTATCCTGTATCGATAGCCAAAAGTTTAAAGAAATATTAGCGTCTGTTTTTCACCCTCTAGAGTGATGCCCAGTGAGCCCTGGAGGGCATCTGGCTGTGCAAAGTGGGTGGGCCTTCCAACCTTCATGGCAACCCAGATGTAAACCATCTGAGCGGCGATGTGGCTGAGGGGTGGTACTGTAGGTAACTGACCACTATCTCCTAGATGCAGGTGGCATTTCTGAGCCAAAAGCTGACCATGTCAGCAAGTTCTCCTTGGCAGGAGAACCCTCCTGCCAAGATGGCAGCAATCATCATCATCATAACCTTTATTTCAACTCGGAATACAGTTGAGGGGCAGGCCCTCATTGTCTCCGCCGGAGGTGGAGAGTATGTTTTCGCTTCGTCCCGCCGTGTGTTAGCATGGCCCCTAGCCAAGCTAACATTGGTCAAGCTCCACGTGACACGTGTCAATATGTTGACACCAATGCCTTTGATTGGCTAGAGGGACGTATGACGAAATAAAACCCTATAAATAGGTGTGTCACTTCAAAAGCCAATTTATGTCTTTTGAAGTGAGGTAAGACAGGATCAATCAGTCTTGATTGGAACAGTACCTTCCAGTACAAATCACCCGTCCGTGCGTGTGCGTGTCCCTCTGAGAACACCTAACATTGGTCAAGCAAAGGCGCGGAAGGCCAAAGCTAAGAAAGCATACTCATCTAGCGCAGCAACCCTATAGATAGTGTCACCATAATCTAGGACAGAAAGAAAAGTGGCTTCAATAATGTTTTTTTTACACGATACAGGAAAGCATGCTTTATTTCTATAAAGAAAGCCCATTTTTTTGTCTAAGTTTAGTGACAAGGTTGTCCACATGAAATTTAAATGATAGTTTCTCATCAAGCCAGATTCCAAGGTACTTATATTCTGAGACTCTCAATTGAAGAGCCACTCGAAGAAATTATGTCTAAGTTATCATGGTTGGAGGTTCTAGCCCTAGTGAATATCATAAACTTAGTTTTATTTGTATTTAAAACCAGCCTAAGCTCAACCAGGGCTTCCTGGAGAGCATTGAAAGCAAGCTGCAGCTTCCTATTGGCAAGCTGGGCTGTCTTGGCAATACAATATATGACCGTGTCATCCGCATACAGATGGGCATAGCAGTCATTAAGAGAAGAAATAATATTATTGATATATAAAGTAAAAAGGACGGGGCCTAAGATGGAGCCTTGGGGGACACCCATGGAGACTTAACAGATTGGTGTCTATTCAGTAAATAATTTTGAAACCAGTTGGAGGCTACCTCGCTAAAACCAATGTTATGCAGTTTCTGTAGTAGAATATTGTGGTTGACGGTGCCAAAAGCTTTAGATAAATCTACAAAGAGCCCGGTGCAATGCAGTTTGTTGTCCAGTGCAGTTAAAATGTTGTTGGTGACTAGAGTAACGGCTGTTATTGTGCTATGGTGATTGATTTCTATTTACAATTGAGAAGTGTGAGAGAAAGGATTTAAGCTGAGAGTTTACGAGGGATTCCAAGATTTTAGCAAGACAGGGTAATTTAGATATTGGTCTGTAATTATTTAGATCTTGCTTATCTCCACCTTTGTGTAGTGGATATGAGCTAGTTTCCAGGTATACGGGAAGCAACTGGTTATGACAGAAAGATTGAAGATATGTGTAATGTGTGGTACGATAAGAGGTGCTGCTGTCAATAAAAAGAAGGGTTCTAATTTATCACATGAACATTCTGTGTGGGTAAGGGTGGTAGGGCCTGTTCAGTAGTCATGTGCACTGGGCACAATCAAACTGGCACACATTCAAATGAGATAGCTTTCCGCTTCTTGCTACTTTGGCTATTTTCTGCTTGCATGTATCTCTTCTCTTACAACACTACATTGTCAGAATGTGAAAGTCGCCAAAGTCGACCCTTATAGCAGTGGTCTGATGTCACACATTGTGTAACAATGCCGATTTGTGCAGGTTTGTCCAGAATTTTCCATTTTATGCCAACAACTTCCTTAGTTTGGCCTGGGCTTAATCTTCTCTCCCATCAGCAGTTTTGGGCAAATTACTTCTGGACACCCGCCTATCCGACCGACTCAATGCCGGGCACATACTCCCTTGAATGACAATGGGCATAGCGGTCGGATTGGCAGACAACCGGATTTCCGTATATGACTATGGGCGTATCGATTAGATCTTGACAACCGCCTATCCGACAACTTGACGCCAGGCATGGCATTCTGTTGGGTCGTCGGCTTGTATTCAGTCTGTAATTCTTTTTTTGGGTCTTTTTCTTTTTTTTTTACACAGTTGAGCACCTGCCCTCCCAAATGTCCCTGCTCTCCAGGAGACCTGGTCAGCCTGTTTGAAGACACCAACCTTCTGTGTCATACACACACACCAAGAGCCAGTGTTAATTTTGTCGACTAAAACTATGACAAAAAAAATAGGCTGAAAATTGACATATGCCAATTGTCACTTTTGAACAATTTAGCCAAAGCATCAAGTACCATAACTGCATGTATAGCATGAATCTACAACCCCAACCCTTACCATGTTAGTGCCATGCTCTACCAGCTACCTGCAAATAACTGAAACGATCATTTTCATCTTTCAGTTGGGTAGCAGACACATATAGTATAATGTATGACATCCAAAGGACAGTTTATTTATGGTAAACATGATGTCAGCTGGTGATAACAATTCAGTGCAATTACCTATACCTATACCTATGCCGTCTCATCATTACCATTGGTCTACTAGACTCTAGTAGATCAAAATGCAGATGTCACTTAAGTCACTGTTCCTTTTGAAACACTAACTAGTTTAGTCTTTGTGACTCAAGCTCCTGCCATCCATGACCTAATAATGAACCCTTTTCCTCTTGCCATTTTGGAACATCCAGAACTTGGCCTGCTCAGCATTTCTGTATGCCACACAGATTATGATGTTAATTCTGCATTTGTTATGTTTCTACACTCACTCAGGTTTATCCTTTAATTTGTCACCAATAGCACAAAAGTGGTTGCCGTAGTGGCGGTAAAGTGAACTGTGCAATATAATACTGAACACTGAATGCTGTGGACACACAATGTTGGTGTGCCAGTATGTGCAGTGGTGTCTGGGGTATTGTTATAGTCCTTATAGCCTATATCACTGTTTTGAGTTCAAGAATCTTGGAGAAAGAAACTGTCCCTGAGCCTGCTACGTGCCTGAGGTAAAATTATCCTTTTATTACTTAATTCTTTATTTATTTTTAAATGTATTTTAATGTGTTTTGATCTTTGTGTCTTGTTAAATTTTCCTTTTTAGTGAGGCGCACTGAGTTGCACCTGATGTATATGAAATGTGCTAGGCCAATATAAATAAAGTTTGATTGATTGATTGATTGATTGATTGATTGATTGATTGATTGATTGATTGATTGATTGATTGATTGATTGATTCGTTGTTTTCTGGATGTAGCAGAGTGAACAGTCCATGGTTGCGGGGACTCGGTCCCTGATGATCTTCAGGGCATTCAACTCAATGTTCTTGATGTAGAGGTCCTGCATGGCTGGTAGCTCAGTCCTGGTGATGTGCTGTTTTAACCACCCTCTGTAGAGCCTTGCGGTCGTGTTTTGAGCATCTTCCACACCAAGCAGTCATGCAGCCAGTTAAGATACTCTCTATGGTAGTAGTAGAAAATGGAGAGAATCCTGGACAACCTGGAGTCCATGCTGAACATCTTCACCCCTTGGAGAATAGAGAGCCGTTGTTTTGCTGCCTTGACAACTGTGCCAATGTGATGTGACCAACCCAGCTCCTCATTGATGTGAACCCTGAGGAATTTGAAGTTGCTCACTCTCCACTGCAGTCCCCTATGTTCCTGCAGTGTCTGTAGCCCATGATCATCTCTTCTTTACACTGAAAACACAATGTCAGGGCTCTCACTTCCTCTCTGTAGGCCGTCTCATCATTGTAATCAGACCAGTGATGGTAGTGTCCTCCGCAAACTTTATGATGGAGTATGAGTTGTACATGGTCATGCAGGGGACTATAATCAACTGTAGTCAATGAACAGCATTCCCACGTGTTCCTCACTTCCAGGGGGAGAGGGCAGTGTGGAATGTGAGGGCGATGGCGTCATCCGTTGACCTGTTCTGTCTGTAGGCAAACTACTGGGTCTAGTCACTACCCATATACTGTAATCTGCTCAATGACTAACAAAGAGGAGATTATATGGGCTCTGACTAGCTACTCAAAGCATTTCATCGGGGCCTGGTGCAGTCTTGCTAAGCCATTCAGGCAGAGAGCTCTTGTTTTTTAGGGACATGGACAATAATGGTCTTTTCGAAACACTAGATGTTCACCTACGTCAGTTTATGCCCATATATAGGCATACCCCCTTTTGTGCCCATATGGAGCTGAGTGATTTGTTTGCGACACATTGAGGTTAGACAACACACTCCATATCTGGGCGTAGCTGCATTGGGAACTCCTTATATGGTTATGGCTGAGTCATGGTGACATGAGCATGAAGTCGAAGTCCGCCCGCCGGTCCCCCCTTAAGCCAATTTTAATATAAAGTTAGGATGCAGGGAATACAGACTGGAGAAGGGAGACATTGAAGATGTCTGTGAAGATATCTGATATCTGTGAAGATATCTGATATCTGTGAAGATATCTGATATCTGATTTGAGTTTTTCCTTTTTAAGAAATTAAGCTGATGGAATGCATGGAATAAAAGGATTGAAGGATGGGGAGGGCTGAGAGGAAGAAGATAGAAGAGGATGAAGTATGAGGAGGGAGCGAAGAAAGGATGAGGGGGTGAAAAGATGGAGGGATGAGATATGAGGGGTGGGGGGGTGAGGGATGAAGGGGGTGTAATGATCATGACACTGGATGAGATCGCAGCATATGAACACAGGACGTAATTAGCTCATAAACCATATAAATATAATTTATGAATCAATTACAATATAATAATACATACATATAGGTATATATATATATATTATTATTATTGAATCTTACGTCACTGTAATGTAACGTGAGTTCTTGGACAGGTTTATATAAATGTCTGTTTAATCAGAGAGAGATACATTTTAACTGGTCGGACAAAAGACACCAAACATCCTTACTTTCCTTGTTACAATAAAATTGGGTTTATTCAGACTTCACCGTTACAAGTATTTATAAAGCAACGCTTGGGAAACAGAAACTTATGTTGTGTATGGAGTTAATGTGGGGAGATAAGAAAACAGGAGAGAGAAAAAGTCACAGAGAGTAAAAGAAGGAATCGCATTGGGGATGCATTATTGTAAAACCTTCTGAGCTATGCTCAACTATAACAGATATTCTCTTGTAAACACAGTAACGTCGCCTTAAGATTAATGCACAAATCAAAATGGTTCAACACACCTTTAGACCCTGGATAGGGGCCTGAGTCCGGAGACTCTGGATTTCGGGAGAAAGGTACACAGGCGCGCTTTAAAGCCCAACTTGGCACTGGTTCTAGCGAGTGGTCTCAGAGTTCTGGAATCTCAGTGCAAAGGCAATACTGAGTTGGCGTCGACGGTGGCGGAGGCCGGGTCGCCGAGTTGACCGCGGTGATGTCCTCTTGGAGAAGGGCGCATTTCACGGCTCGGGTGCGTGTGCGATGGAGATGAGTGGAGCGGAGGCCTTCTGATCAGTCTCTGCTCTTGCCGCGGCTGCGGGTTGCAGTGGCCTGGACCTCGACCTCCTCCTTGGTGGTTCCGTGTTGAAGAGCCCTAGGAAGGCTGGTTGGTTGGTGATGGGAGAGCCAGGGGGTGGTTCATCCCTTGGCGGCTTTTAGCCCAGAGTGGGGTCTGTGTGGGATCTATATACCCTAAAATGTCTTTGAAGTGTGGTCAAATGTCATTACTATGCTAAATCCTTATCTCCTGTGGGCTTGCTGACTCTGAGTCACCGGGAGGGGAAGCAGAACCCTTCCGTGAATTTTATGACCCAGGTCAGCCATGGGCCCCTTGGTTCATGCCCAGGTCACTTCTACACACCAAGCATCTGGAAATACAGCATAGTACTACATTTTCACATTATTGTCCATTATTGTCCACATGTCTCTCCATGAGGTCACGTGTAATGTCTTCTTTGTGGTGAAAACATAATTTTCCATGCGCTCAAAAAGAGGGAGAAAGAGTGTGAGAGAGAGAGAGGGGGGAAGTTGGGTGTGTGTGTGTGTGTGTGTGTGTGTGTGTGGCCATTTGGTTGGCCTGGCTTTCTCCCCCCCCTTTCCTGATCTGTTGTCTTCATCTTTGATGTCAGGATGGGGGAGAGATAATGGGAAATTCCACACAGCTCTTTGGTGAGCAGTCTGGATTTTACGGCTTGTCCGCAACGTCTCTCGCTGTTATCACCGTGTCGATTACAAACCCCCATTTAGGCCAGCGAAGGTCGGACCGCAGGTCCAGGGTCTTCTGCTGGCGTACCAGAATTTCAGCGACTGGATAACAGGGAGAGAACACACAGCGTGGCACACATTCCATCTGGCCTTCTAGGGCGGCCACCATTAGACTTGGCAATAACCCTAAGGCGACACTGCTATAGTCTAGTGGCATGCATCCTACGTAAGGGCACAGAGGTGAAAGGACAGAGAGAGAGAGAGAGGAAAGAAGGTGTTCTTTCTCTATGGGATTCTTAGCCCGCCGGGCTTGGCTGTTGGCTAAGAAGGTTCTAATGGGGCCAAAAAGAAATCAATAAAACCATGCTGATATCAGGACCGTCTGTGTCCTAGAACCGGGGGAGTTAACTCTGGCCAAGGCCAGTGTTTACACGGTATGACATGGGGTTCTGAATCTCTATGGGGGCCCAGTAGAAGAGAAAAACAGAGAAAGAATAAAAACAAAAACATAGTGCCAATGAGACATTAGCCCAACATCTAACTGAACCTACAGGGTTTTCTTTGAAACCTAACAGGTGGTTTTGAGTAGGGCCACACTCAGTATGCGCTAAAGTTTTAGTTTGCTTGCCTTTCCGGAGGAAAGGGGAAGATCGCATGCTGGGATTTTTATAACAGTAAAACAAGAGCCCGTTTGGGCGGGTATTGCACCCAAAATTACCTTTGACTTAAAGTAAACTAAAATGCAAAAGAAAAATGTCTATAAAAGTGTAAGAATAAAATGTCAAAGCAAAATGTATATAAAGGTTTTTTTTTCTTTTCAAAACAAAATACAACACACACGGCGGTCATCCCACCTTGTGGTGGGAAGGTAGTCATACGTCCAACAGGCTTGGGCCTTGTTGGTGTCAAGATAAAGGTCGGGGTTGCTGTCATTGTGGGCCACCACGTCTGGCGTGGTAACCCTGACGTATGTATCGTCGTGCCCCCCCTTAGGTTGGTCACGTTTTATGAATGATAATGCAAACCATTTTTCAACATTTGACACAAAGTTTGAGAAACCTATGCGCAAAAAGTTAAAAATATATCGGACCCCCCTGATGTTTTAGATGAAACACGAACTATTGTGAAGTGGTGTCATATGAAGCATACGTTGGAACAAAGTGATTAGGTTCTCTCAAATTCTTGTCCTCACGGGCTGGGCTTTGCCATCGTGATTCTCTGGGGACTTCAGCTGGGAGCTGTTGTACCAACTCAGGGAATCCAGGTCTTGTCCCAGAGTTATACCGTGAGAGCGAGCGACCGCGGTCTGGACTACGATCTTGGGAGGAGGGACGATCGCGGTCGTATGAGGGGGAGCGAGGTCGGCTCCAGGAGGGAGACTGGCGGTCGCTTCTCCTATACCGATCATGGTCGTCTTGCCTTTCATATTGTTCCCAATCGTTTTGCTCTTGATGTGAGGGGTAGTCACCCGGTCCGTTGTTGGACCTTTCTGTGCGAGGGTGCCCCCCCTCAAGTTCAAGGCTTTCTATTGGGCATACCGTATGGTCTTGGGGTTTAGTGCGATCTCTATCGAACGCTTCTCGGGCCAGGTTGCGGAGCTTGTTAGCTTGCGTATGTCTCGGTTCGACCCCAAGGGGAATTTGCTTTTTAATGGAAGGATGCAAATTACTTAAGAACAAGGCTTTAAAGTATTCGTTTTCTTCCATATTGGGTAGATTTTGATCGCCAAAGTACGCTCTACGCAGTTTTGCATAGTATACGTTAATAGGTTCGTCCTTTGAGTGGCGAACTCCTATGGCGGCGGTAATACCACTCTTGCTTTGGTGGTCGGCAAATTCCTCGATAATTGCCGCACGTATAGCCTGCCAGTCTTGGCGGGTTTGTTCTGTCTGCCGTCTAACAAAACTGCTGACCTCTCGGTTGGAGGTTAGCGTAATGAGTCTTAATTTGGTTTCAGACGTGACAGGGGCATATTCTTCTAAATGGTAGTCAATGTCCTCCAAATAGGTGTAGGTATCCACGTCCCCATCTGTTGTGGGGTTAAAGCGTGGGATAAATTTAGCAAGTTTTTTTAAATCGTCAGTGGTTAGGTGTTGACCGGCTGGGTTAGCGTGAGGTGACACCGTTCCGTTTCCTGACCTTGGGGGAGTACCTGTACCGTGTGGCACTGGCTGGGTTTGCCCCGGCAGGCTCAGGCCGGCTTGCCCGGAGGGGAGAGGCGCCTCATACCTTTGGACAGTTGGTGTTACAGAGGGTGGAGGGTGGCTCCCCGTATTTGGAAAGGTTTGACTACCATTTAGCAGAGCGTGACCTGGGCTAGTGTACATAGGGTGGATCCCCGGTAGGGAAGCCGGGGCTCCGCCTGACGGGGGAAGTACTTCTCTCCCTGGCGGGAGAACAGTGTCCCTATGTGCTAGTCTAGTCAAGTCATGGCTGGCAATTTGGCTTTCAATTTTTAGGCTAGTGACCTGGTGTGTGGAGACTTCCAGATCATGTCTCAATTTTGCAATTAGAGTGTCCGTTTCTGAGATGTATTTATGCCATGCCTGCCTTTCCTGTGTAAAACCATGTATTTCCGCCCTTAAGGACCCCATGAGGCGTTCTCTGACAGTTACTGTACCCTGGGCGACGTTTACGTCATTCCGCAGGTCGCTAATTTGACTTTGAAAGTCAGTGTTATCAGTTTGAACATCCAGGAGTGCTTGGGTTAGTCTAGTTTTCACTAATTGTCCTTCAGAGAGGCGGTCTTGAAGGTCGAGCGCCTCTGTTTCTAGCTGAATTATCCTCGCGTCAGCGGGACCTGATTGTCCAGGCCCTGCGCTGGGGGAAGGTGGAGTTTGTTTTACGGCTAATTCCATCGTGGCAATTTGGTTTTTTAGCTGTACTATTTCCTGCTCAGCTGTTGTCAGCAAAGCAGCTTTACTTTCCAAATCCTTTACCTTGTCCTGTAGCTCATCGACCTGTTTCACAGAGGCCATCTTAATGGACAGGGCGAAAGGAGCGACTACTAGGATTCGGTATTTGGTCCAAATACGTTCAGCTAGTGTTAGCTATTACTTTGGACAAAACTAGAAGGAGTGGTACATGTAGCAATACTGGTGAATTAACAGTGGAATTGTACTTAGTAGGCCGTGTGAAGATGAGACAAGGTTTCCCTGATAATTATTTTGAGGTGTTTAGCTTTGTTTGAGACCTACAAATTTAAGAGGGATTATTAATCCCAGGTTCCTTAGTTTAGTTTATTTTTTTTAAATAAACGTTTATTCGGTTCGAATAGTAAAGTATCTTTGATTGAGAGAAAAGTCTTTGAAGGTTCCTTTGGGTTTTTCCCAAAATAACCGAGATTAAAAGAGAGGAAACAAAATTTCTTTGGAAAAACTAATCAGAGAGAAGTGAGAAAAAGTATGAAAAAAAAAATTTCAATTTGAAAAATTAAAACTTTTTTTTTTTTTTTTTTTTTAAACTTTAACTAAATTCAATCTCTAAAAATTAATCCAAAAAAAATTGTTTAATCCAAATTTTTTTTTTTTTTAAATAATTTTATCCATTTATAGAAATTTCAGAATAAACGTGAACAATCTGCAGAGTATCTTTAGAAACCGGAACATTGAAAAATTTCCGGGAATTATAGCCGAAAATACTCTGCAATCGCCAGGCTTATTGTGTTTCTTCTTACAAAGGAACAAAAATTAATAATCTGTTTCCAATTCTGAACTAAGATTTACTTTCCGAATCAAGCAGTTAACTTATTAACCCTTTACTTTAAAACGAGCTTAAACTTTAACTCAGAAAGTTAATATGGTCTGTTGGGTTTGGATCAACCAGGCTCTGTCTGTGAGTTGCCATTTAAATGACCCAGATGAAACTTTTGTCACTCCGGTTTTGTTTGTCAACTCACAGTCAAACTCTCGCCGATTCGAACGCACCGTTCACAGCTACAACCTCTAAATATAACACTGGATACCAGTCTGTCTTCACACAACGTCACCACAACAGATCTTTATCTCAAGTGAATGTCTCACTAGAGCTCGACTGTAGTGGGGGTGGAGTTCTTAGCTCCACAAAGCCTCTGCCCGTGCTGTGACGTTATCAACGGGGGAGGGGTGTGTTTACGCAATCCAAAATGGCGCCAACTGAATTGTCACGAGAGGATCAGTCAGCAGGCTGCCGCTGTACGGGCCCGTGGCTGTTTGTGTTAGAAACACGAATTTCCTTCAGACAGCAATATCGGCACAAGTTAAATTACGGATTAGTTTGAAGAGAAGAAAGATACGACTTTGGCTATTCTCTTTCTCTTCGTCTGATCTGTAAGCCTTTTACTGGGATTCTAAGTGACTATTAAGCGCTATAATAGTGATTCACTCGAATTCCCCCTTCTCATCAGACTGTATTAAACTGTCTTAGAGGATATCAGAATTAACAACTGCTTACTTATAGTTACTAACTCATAAGGGTGTCTGTCGCTTGATCGACAGTGCAGCGTGAGTGATACTTGGAGCGTTACTCTGAGAAGTATTCTCACAAAGGGAGCCCACTTTCCCTCAATTCCCTGGCTCTGTGGAGCTCAGAGTTGGTGGAGGAGGAGTCCTAAGCTCCTAGTGTCCGTGGTACGTGCTGTCACGTTGCCAACGGGCGGGGTCTGCTTACGTAATTCAAAATGGCGTTTGCTGGAGAATTTGTGAATGGGCTCTGTGCATGAGACCAGAGAAGAAAAAAACACACAGCTCTGTCGCTGTCTTTTGCTTCTTAGTCTATCTGTGGCCAAACACGATCCCAGTCTTTCACTCAGCAATCGTCACGAAACCAGTTAAATTACGGACCAGTTTGAAAAATAAAAGTACGAGTATTTTTCTTTTTCTTTATCTGATCTGTTAGCTTTTTAGGATTCTAAGTGAGCTGAAGCATTACAGTAGCGGTTCACTTTAGAGATCCTCGTCTCATAGACGATTTAATAAACGGTCTAAGAGGATACTAGAGATTATAACAAGCTTACAAAAGTTAATAAATCTCAGTCCAGTTTTGACGTAATTTTACCTTGGTTTAGCTTAGATTTGTGTTAACTAATCTCGCTTTCTCTTCTTATTATAATTACCGGCTCGAGTTAATTACCATCGAGTGTCGGTGTTTATTAATAAATTGGCCATTGGTAAAAACTTTGTCAGAATTTAAAAGGGAAAGGCTCTTTCTAAGTAGCTAGTTTAAAAAGAATATTTTTCAACCTTTTGAGTGCTGGACTCACATTAAAAGAATACTTTTTCTTTTATTATCTCCGGGGGGAAATAACACTCTATTTTTTTCTATTGCCTGACGCACACACTGCCTGCAGTGGGACTCAGGGTTTAGTTAAAAAGAGGGCACGGTAATTTTGCTGACATACATCCTATCCAAGCGCGGTGCGCGTTCTGTTGGTTTTTTCTCTTACTGCTCCCCACGTTTGTTTTCAAACGTAGATGTTTGGTATCATCTGTCAACACAGTCTAGTATTTTCTCTCTGCTTAAAGACAAAAACCTGCCTCGCATAACGGGGCACCACCTGTAATGATCATGACACTGGATGATATCGCAGCATATGAACACAGGACGTAATTAGCTCATAAACCATATAAATATAATTTATGAATCAATTACAATATAATAATACATACATATAGGTATATATATATATATTATTATTATTGAATCTTACGTCACTGTAATGTAACGTGAGTTCTTGGACAGGTTTATATAAATGTCTGTTTAATCAGAGAGAGATACATTTTAACTGGTCGGACAAAAGACACCAAACATCCTTACTTTCCTTGTTACAATAAAATTGGGTTTATTCAGACTTCACCGTTACAAGTATTTATAAAGCAACGCTTGGGAAACAGAAACTTATGTTGTGTATGGAGTTAATGTGGGGAGATAAGAAAACAGGAGAGAGAAAAAGTCACAGAGAGTAAAAGAAGGAATCGCATTGGGGATGCATTATTGTAAAACCTTCTGAGCTATGCTCAACTATAACAGATATTCTCTTGTAAACACAGTAACGTCGCCTTAAGATTAATGCACAAATCAAAATGGTTCAACACACCTTTAGACCCTGGATAGGGGCCTGAGTCCGGAGACTCTGGATTTCGGGAGAAAGGTACACAGGCGCGCTTTAAAGCCCAACTTGGCACTGGTTCTAGCGAGTGGTCTCAGAGTTCTGGAATCTCAGTGCAAAGGCAATACTGAGTTGGCGTCGACGGTGGCGGAGGCCGGGTCGCCGAGTTGACCGCGGTGATGTCCTCTTGGAGAAGGGCGCATTTCACGGCTCGGGTGCGTGTGCGATGGAGATGAGTGGAGCGGAGGCCTTCTGATCAGTCTCTGCTCTTGCCGCGGCTGCGGGTTGCAGTGGCCTGGACCTCGACCTCCTCCTTGGTGGTTCCGTGTTGAAGAGCCCTAGGAAGGCTGGTTGGTTGGTGATGGGAGAGCCAGGGGGTGGTTCATCCCTTGGCGGCTTTTAGCCCAGAGTGGGGTCTGTGTGGGATCTATATACCCTAAAATGTCTTTGAAGTGTGGTCAAATGTCATTACTATGCTAAATCCTTATCTCCTGTGGGCTTGCTGACTCTGAGTCACCGGGAGGGGAAGCAGAACCCTTCCGTGAATTTTATGACCCAGGTCAGCCATGGGCCCCTTGGTTCATGCCCAGGTCACTTCTACACACCAAGCATCTGGAAATACAGCATAGTACTACATTTTCACATTATTGTCCATTATTGTCCACATGTCTCTCCATGAGGTCACGTGTAATGTCTTCTTTGTGGTGAAAACATAATTTTCCATGCGCTCAAAAAGAGGGAGAAAGAGTGTGAGAGAGAGAGAGGGGGGAAGTTGGGTGTGTGTGTGTGTGTGTGTGTGTGTGTGTGGCCATTTGGTTGGCCTGGCTTTCTCCCCCCCCTTTCCTGATCTGTTGTCTTCATCTTTGATGTCAGGATGGGGGAGAGATAATGGGAAATTCCACACAGCTCTTTGGTGAGCAGTCTGGATTTTACGGCTTGTCCGCAACGTCTCTCGCTGTTATCACCGTGTCGATTACAGGGGTGAGGGATGAGGGGAGAGGGGATGAATGGGGATGACGAGGAGGGGGTGGGGAAACTGTGATTCAGAAGATGAGAGGGTTCCAAGACGGGGCAGAGAACCCTGAATCTTTGTCTTTGGTTTCGTAGTGAATGAGTCAAATTGAGCTGCAATGGACTCATTCTCTCTCTCCAAAAAAAGGAAAAGTCTGGAACCTAAAAAGTAGGCTAAATGGTAGAGGAGAGAACTGAAAAGAAGAATGGGGTGGAGGAGGGATATAGGGAAATATAATGCACAAGGTAGACATAGGAGGAGTTGTTATCATGAAGTGACTCAAATCAGGTGAGCATGGGAGGAGTTATCATCCACGACCATGACAAGTAAATTAGGGGAGGAGTTGGTATCAGGTGAGTGAGATTGAGAAAGGAGAAAGGAGGTTGGGCTTGCCAAATTGTTGTTATCAAGTGATATAGAATCAGGTGAGTAAGGGAATAGAGTGAGGTGGTAGCATGGATGTTATTCCATCTGATTGTTCCTCCTGTCTTTCCTCCTGAAAATACATTGTTCCAACTCCATAATAATAATCATAATAATGTTCTCACATGCAAGGGCATGTCTGATTAGTGCAGCTTTTCCACTGAACACTGCATTGTGATTTGTGCAGCTTTGTTCAAGTATAAGCAACATCTCATATCAGACACAACCTCATGGCCCTCTACTCTCACAGTGGGGGTAGAATAGATAGAATTTGAAGCCTCATATTTGCCCTCATTTCTATTCGAATCAAGTCTGAAATTCCGTTCATTAGTCAAATCAATCACACAATTCTCAAAGCATTAACTGATCATTTAGATATAAATAAATAGCCATCTACATCTACATCTATTTTCACATTATTTATCTGTGGAACCGAGTCAAAGAAAATGTGGGGTCCCCAGTTCAAATATGATTATTTTGGGGGGTCACGGCCTGAAAAGGTTGAGAACCGTCCACTGCTCTATCTCAGTGGTTCAACTTCTGAACCTTTTCAGGCCGCGACCCCCCAAAATAATCATATTTGAACTGGGGACCCCCCACCCTGATAAGCACTTGGAATGTGTAGGAGTTGTAGAGCTGCTATTTTCAAAATGTTTGCCTCTTTCTTATATTATTTGACCAATTTGGCCAATTACAGTTTGTTGATTACTTTTGATGCAGTAGGCTAATGGTCTTTTTTTGTAGGTATTAAAAAGGTCTTGAAGGTCCTTAAATTGTCACTTGACTGTCATCTGGGGACCCCAAAAAAAATCATGTGCACTGGGTATCTGTATCTGCGGGTGCCATTTTGGGAAGGGCATTTTCATTAAGAGGCATTGAGGCAGCTGCTCAACAGCAGCAGCACCTAGTTAGTTAGTTGGACATTGCCAAACTCCACACTTGGATTTGTGAACTAAATCGGATTTTACTGCAGTCTAAACAGGTCTAAACATGGTCAGATCGTGTGCAGCCTTGGGACTGTAGGCTACACGTTTGTGTGTAGCTTGGTTCAGAACAAGACGTGAAGTGTTCAACAGCCATCATTTTATGTTATTGTCATTAATTGTGTCTTAATTTTACAAATTGAGGCGTCACCACATCACAAAACTATATGGCAAAACTTGTGCAAAATAGTTATATTCAGGATTTTTTTTTAAATAATTTTACTTTATTTACTAGGCCTATAATGCTCTGTGACTTTGATGTTATAATTGCTTTCAAATGTCTTGGAGTGTGTGTTATGGTTTCAGTGCCATAAAAATATAGAACACACACTGTCAGTGTCTCAAACCGATTTGATTTGTATTTGCTGTTTAGTCAAAAAATTTAATAATACATATTTATTTCATTGTCGATTTTATTTATTTAATTGTGGTATTGTTATATGACTATTACTGTTGGATTAGATATAAGTATTTTAGCATGAAAATATGCATTTTAGATGTAACCAAGTAGGCCTATACTCGTCTGGCATTGAAAATCGGTTGAAATTCAGGGAGTTGTGATGATTTTAATAGTGGAGAGACCGTCTACTTCAACGGACATAACTGCATTAGAAAGCTCGGCTGGCCTTTCCATTACGGCGGTCGCGGATACAGGTCGCTCCAATGAACTGCAGCGGCCAATGAGGTAGCCTATCTAGGTTTCTATCTCTGCATCTGACCTTTTAAATGTCTTTGACCTGTCCTGGATGAGCTGTCTGGTCATTCTCTCATTCCGTCGCTAGGTGGCGACGTGCGACCAGCTTCTCCAACTGGATAAACTGGCTCACCAACGGGCTCAACCGTATATCGCAGTGACAACTATCAGCCCTACAGTCAGTCGCAGTCTGGCATCCTGCGGAGAGTTTGCTCAGTCGCATCCCCCCCCCGAGTGTATGAGTGTGTGCGTGGTATCCCGGACCCCCTCCGCTGGTCTGCGGACCCCCGTCTCCTGACTCTCCTTTCCTTTCAGGATGGATCCAGAGAAAGCAGAACTGGACTCGTCCTGCCGCAACGGCTCCAGCAGCCAGGTCGTGTTATACGGGGAATTCACGGGCACCCCCCGAAAAGTCAGGTATGCCTTAAGCTTGAGCGAGAGGGACCTCACGGTTCAGAAGGTCCCATCCCAGAACAAGGTGGTCTTCAGCCTAAAGGACTGTATAGGGTGTCGGGCGCACGGCGGGGATGACACCGCAGACACAGGAGCGTACTTCTCAGCCTACTTTTACCCACTGAAGAGGCGATGGATGATGAGCTCCGGGGGGTCGCGGCAGAGAGTGGAGCTGTGCTACCGGGTCTCGGGGGTCCCAGGGGTCTCGGGGGTCCAGGAGGACCCGTGCGCTAATCTTGCGGAGGCTGAAAGGTGGGCTCTTGTGATCCGAGAGCGCGCGGCCCGCCAGCAACACCTGAGAAAAGGTGAGAAAATATACATTTATTATGGCAAACTTGATAAGGGTTGTAAATTGTAGGCCAACATTCAGTTGATGCGCTGGTGCAGCACTGCTCCACGTTATGCACATTTGTATTATCTTCAATCTTTGATCAGTGTGGCTGTCAGATTTTTAGTCTGGAAAAATGTGTTTGCATTCTACAGTCTCCATGCAGTCCCAGCCTCTGGACTAGCTACTGATGATGAGACTGATACATCTGTAGTCAGTAGCCTGTAGTCAGTAGCCTACTAATGACAAGGAAAAACTAATGGATCAGTAGGCTAATTAAAAAAAGAGTTTATTTTGGCAAAAGTTATAGTGTCTCCTGTTGTCACTTGTCACAGTCCAATAATAAGTCAAAGGGCTATTCTGTGTCTATTAAATTAGTCACTTATAGCTTGTGGAACCGGTTTCTTATCTAGTATACCTATATGTACCACCGGCGGCAGTTTAAAAGTAGGATAACCAGAAATATATAGGTCCCGCACCTATATTTCTGGTTATCCTACTTTTAAACTACAACAGGACAAACAAGTATTTTCATGTAAATGACAAATGGGAAGAACAACAACAACTTAAAGCAGTCATAATTTTTGCTACTAATTGATGTAGCAGAGTAGCCTACTTAATTATTCATACTTTTTGTGTGTGCTGCATGCACAAGCTCACAGCATCACAAGAAGTTTAAACCAGGCTTAATTACCAGAGTGAGAATAATGTTCTGGGGGGGGGGGTGTCACCTCATTATCCCCTTCAACAAGTTGCACTGGCTGCAAAGATGAAAAATATAGTTTTAGCTTTAGACACACTTTTTTCCTCCTTGTGCCCAAAGCCCACTCATATATCTGGCACACTGTGGCCCAGATAGTTTCCCAATTTGCACTCATTAATTTTTACAGAGGCAACATATTCTGTTACTCAATACATGGCAGTCATTGTCTCAGCAGAGGAGAAACAGACAGTTAAAAACTAAATATGGTATGGTTATCTTTTTAGAATGTTCATGTTAATCTGATCCAAGTTGACCTAAAACACAGTTTTGTCCCCATGGTAAAGAAAATGATTGTGTTCAGCAGAAAACCAATATACTAGAATAACTCTGTCTCCACTTTAGTTTTCTCACCCCAAAACCCTTATCTTTGCTCGCAATACAACACGGCTCATGACCATTTTGCAGTTTGATTGTATTGCTCATTACTGGGAGTCATAATTTAGTCTAACCCATGGGGAAGCCAAATGGCTCTGGTGAAAATGGACCAGATTCTTCTCCTAAATCATTGATGTTTTAATGAAAGTGTGCAGCCAGCAGACCAGGTGAATTCACAGATCTACCAGTTAAATCCAGAATTTTATTAGCATGTTGGGAGGTGATGGGGAATATAAATCTCAAGTTGCAGAAGTTTGACAATATTATGGAGCCATTATGATTGTGGTCTCCTCAGTAATCCATATCGGTGGCTTCCAAACGTTCCAAACGACTCAAGACCCAAAAGATACATTTGGTTTCACCATGTGACCAAAACTCACAAAATGCGTGAGTTAACCACTTGAGTCCAAATTCCATTCCAAAAATAGTTCAAATAGCCGATCTTCAAGCTTCCTATGTGTCGCCATGTGATAAGCTTGTAGATCTGCTATTTTTTGTTGGTATATGGAACAGATTTTTCCCCCTGTAATTGTTTTGAAAATTGTTTGGAATTTGTTTTGTTCTGAAAAATCTTAATGTTTACATTTTTGAAAATATTTTGAAACAATAATAATATTAATTATTATTATTTTAGTAGGGAACATAAGGGATATTTACTCACAACCCATAAAAATGGTTTGCGACCCAAAAATGGGTCCTGACCCATTGTTTGGGAACAACTGATCTATACTGATACTGCCAGAGGCTCTATGAGCCAAAGACTTCACTCTACTAAATCATGTTGAGGAATGAGGATCTCTGTGAATCTTAGCTATTAGTCTAAGTGATGTCAGCAAAGTCTTTCTGACCGTTCTATCAGTATAGATGGACTTCCAATATACACAGGGTATTATTCAATATATTTGGACATCCTTCATTCTTCTGTCCTGGTCTATATTTCCAACTACAGATGGAACAAAGATCTAGTACATGCTATATACATCTATTAAAAGAGTGTTTATTAACTCTACTTGAGAGTAAATGGTCTCAAATGTGTCCCAAGTGCTTAACGAAAAGCATTTATTTGCTATTTATAGCAATTGATTTTTCATCAGCTCTATCCTCTTGATCCTTCCATTAATATATTGTTTTCACTGCTGAATAATTGCTTTGTCTAATGTACATACGCAGACCAATTATTTGTTTAAGTAGGCTGCATTTTATGTATGCTAAGCTTTTCCCAGCTGGCCTCCTCCTGACACTCTTATGTTCCACGATAGAGAGGTCTCTTCAATAAACCTATACTTCTGAGTGCATTTGCATACTGCACAGTTTAACAGCATAGCATCACACTCTGTCCCTAGACACTTTAGGACTGCAATCTGCAACTATAGATTTTTTTCTTTTTTGATTAATCAAATAATCAATATACATAATTCATGGATATAATATATTATATCCATGAATTGATTATCAACTTAAGCTGATAATCAATTCATGGATATAATATATTATATCCATGAATTGATTATCAACTTAAGCCTTACTTTATACTTCGTCGTACAACAATGGCTGATTTGTTTATTTTTGGAACACATTTCTTATATGACGCTAGAATTTTCAATAGTAAAAAATACTTCTGTGACCCAGGGCTAGCAGGAGTGACGTCAGGACTTAGGTACTCTATTGGAAGTGAGAGTGACTCAAATCACAAAAAGCAGTTTTATGGCTCATACAATTCCATTGCCACTCTCTTTCCAACGGAACCCCCAAATTCTAAGGTTTCCTTATTCCAAAATGATTGTGACTCAGAGTAGCGGTAATGAGATGTCTGTTGCTGACCATTTTAACGTCTCTGGATTGATGATTATTTTAACGTCACTGGATTGATGGGGACGAGAGGATATAAGAGTGCTCAGTCACTGATTTACTCATTGATTTTAAACACCTCTCCATTTAAGAAACAGAGGGCCCTGAGTCAGCAGGTGCACAGGGAGGAACTATCGAGTGTAACCATGGAAACCATTACTAATGGGGAGTCTTTTGAGGAGCAGAATCATTAATTTTTTCATTCAAGTTTACTCAGCTATAGCTTTGTCACATTGTCACCTATTGTTGTCTCCTCAAGGCTGGACGGCTGAAGGCCGGAGACTGTTTTCGCTTGTGTCCGTCCGTGTGTCCGTCTGTGAGCAGATAATCTCCGGCACCGTTGGCCCGATCGTCGTTAAACTTTGCATGCACACTCCCAGTAGGCGTGCAAGAACCTCGGCCCGAATCAGCCTCATGGTGGCACTATAACAGCCCACTTCACGTTTTAGCCTATAACTCTTGAACTGTAGGTCATGCAATCGGAATTTCTCCCCGTAGATTCCTGGGATCATGATGCAACTCCACATACAGGCCCTAGCCATTTGTGCCAGACTAGATTTTCGTGTGTTCTTCAAAACACACATTTTGATACAACTCCTGCAACCTTTGTTCAAAACTCACACAAATCGGTACACATTATCTCTGAAGTCATGTGATCAAGATGTATCAGATCTGTCATATACCATTCCACGTGTCTTAACCTTTTTAGTCTTTGATTATGCAGTTAAAAGACTCCTGTATTAATGAATACACTCTGTGATATTACACGCAGTATATGCGTGTATGTTTATCTTACATATCTGTAATTTGTGCAGTTGGTAGAAATAGTGAGCTCCAATTTCTAGCCTGCTAATAAACTGTCCAAACAGGGTATGTCAAAATATCTCCAAAAAAGCCGGCCTGTAAAAGCATTATGGTAACCAACTGCCATCTTTATAGCCAAGAAAGCACCAGCATGGCACCATTTTCACTCAGTGGATACAGTTCTCCCAAACTCTACCAGGTTCCATGTTTACAATCTGACCTGACCTGATGCTAAACTAGATCACGTCGTCATGTCACCAGTGCAGTCAGGGCTGCAGCAATGAAAAAGAGTTCTGTGATTTCCTGATTAGCAAGTGTGTGCGATGAAATAACATGAATTTACAACACATTTTGACTCATGTACTTTTTTAAGTTCCGCTTTTACTCCATTTACTGTAAGTCGTTCTCAGGCAATGTGATCTGATGATGTCACCATTACTGTGATTTCAAGGAAAGTAAGAAGAGACACAATTTGTTCCACGTTCTCAAGGGAAAGCAGGAAGCAGAAAGCAGGCCGCACTCAACCAGTCAATGCCATTACTAATGGATTACTTCTGGACCCAGCCAGTACAATGGTTTGGTTTATGATCTATTATGTATTGAGCAATGGGGAGAGTTCACTATTACCTCATGTAATGTCTCTCTTTTACATTTTTTATAAAGGAGATAGAACACACCACTATACTTAAATTTTTGTTGCTTTTCAGATGCACCAACGTATAAATTATTAGCCAGTATCGATAGCACATCAAATACCAAGACTTTGCTGTTAATGCTTTGATCGGCTTGTTTTGTGATTACTGAAGAACATAAATATTCATCCTCAACTTGAATATTTAATTTCATAATTATTTAATCATTCATATTTATTTTCTTAATCCCCCCCGTCCCACTGTATGCCTACCAGTATTTAGAGATGTAACAGAATTGAAAAATTTGCAGCCACAACTAACCTTTGATCAGTGATTTATTGTAACTGAAAAGTCACTTCAATCTGCAGACGTACTGCACCATCATAACATATTTTCCACAAGGATTCATCTCTCGGCACAAGACAATAGACATCTGTCTGCAAAGCAGGAAGCAAATCTTTCATCTGGCCTGCGTACAGTTTGGATTAGGCAACAGAGTGAGCATTGGGCAAATATTGAATAGTAGTTAACTGCAGTATATTGCTTGCCTTGCATTGTTTTTTTACTTGTGTAGTTGGCACAGTTCACCATTCCAGCCTTGTCTTTCCTGGGTGTAACACTGTCACAGGCTGACTTTTCCTGAGGGTGTGACCATATCAAGTGACCAATCCAGTCTTAAACTAGAAAAAGTGCTCCTCGGAGCACAGGTCTCCGCCAGGTCAGGTACGTTATTGTGCATATTACTCCTTCAGTGTGTAATGTGTAGTAGTGTGTAATGTAATGTGTAGTAGTGTGTTTTCCAAAAGTCGGCCTCCTGGTGGCGCTATAAAAAGCAGATGTGAAAAATGCAGGGCAGTTGTTTTTCCTTGGCCTCTTGGGAGTGTCCGTGCAAAGTTTCACACAGATCGGTGCAGTTATAGGTAAAAACGTCAATTGGCCTGTTATAGCGCCACCATGAGGCTGATTGGAAAGTTTTGAAGTGGCATTTCTTCCTGGGGCAAGTGGGAATCTACGTGGAAAATTTCACGGAAATCGCATGCTTCGTTAATGATTTTAGGCATTGTGTTAAAAATGAAGCAATCCTGCACATTTTGGGAGCCAATCTTAGCCAATCAGGATGGAATCTGCTAAATCAGACAGATCCGTGTTGATCACATGACTATAGAGATACTGTGTACCGATTTGCGTGTTTTTTGGAGAAAATTTGTAGGAGTATTATCCAATAATGTGTTTTGCAAAAGTCGGCCTCATGGTGGCGCTATAAAAAGCAGATGTGAAAAATGCAGGGCAGATGTTTTTCCTTGGCCTCTGGGGAGTGTGCGTGCAAAGTTTCACGCAGATCGGTGCAGTTATAGGGAAAAACGTGAATCGGCCTATTATAGCGCCACCATGAGGCTGTTAGGAAAGTTTTCAAGTGGCATTTCTTCCTGGGCCAAGTGGGAATCTACGTGGAAAATGTCACGGAAATCGCATGCTTCGTTCATGATTTGAGGCATTGTGTTCAAAATGATCCAATCCTGCAAACTTTGGGAGCCAATCTTAGCCAATCAGGATGGAATCTGGTAAATCGGACAGATCCGTGATGATCACATGACTATAGAGATACTGTGTACTGATTTGCGTGTTTTTTGGAGAAAATCTGTAGGAGTCATATCCAAAAATGTGTTTTGCAAAAGTCGGCCTCATGGTGGCGCTATGACAGCCTGATCTGAAAAATGTGGGGCAGAGGTTCTGCTGGGACATCCAGGGAGTGTGTGTGAGCAGTTTCACAGCGACCGGGCCAACGGTGGCGGAGATTAGCTGGTCGCAGACAAGGACGGACACACACGGACGGACGGGGGGCAAAACATACTCTCTCGCCATGCCTTTCGGCCTGGCGGAGACAATAAAGCATGAATGATGAAACTTCCTGAGTCTCCTGTGGTTTAAAAGGCAGGGTACCGTAAGCCAAGAGACATTGCAGCAGTGATCTCCTCTGTTCCCCCCAAAAAAAGAGATTATCAGAGAATTCTACTGTAAACTTATAGCAATGAAGTCCCATTTATAATAGATGTCTAAAACACTGAAAGCTTCTCAATATTTTGGGCATGTGTGTGAGTGAGACACCTTGTTCCCTGAGGATTCATCCTCACTTTTGGACATTCACGAAAATATAATAGAGCTTGAAAAGACCGCAGAAACAAGTCTCATCCATCTGTCTACCCCCTCTCTCCCTCGTTGTGTGTCTGTCACTCTCTCATACTGGGACTGGTTCTCGCTCTCTCGTATATATATCTCCTTTGCCCTGGGGATTTCAGCAGTGTCAGAGCTGTCAACGTCATGCCATTCTTTTAAGCATGTTAAGATACATTGTTTTTAATATCCAACTGGAGGGATGCCCCTGAAATATCACAGCATCCAGTCCAACTTTAGCGTTTACCAAAACATAAGTATGAGTTTGGCCTGAAATACAACATCAGGACAAGCACAAAGAAGTAAACGATCAGAAATTGCCTCTCAAGTCACTCACTGACACGCAGACAACAACCACTAATCGTCTATTCAGTCTACGAAGCTGCTAGTTTCTCTCAGAGAAAGTCAGGATTTCTCCAGTAACAGAACATGTGGTTGTGGCTTTTTTATGATTGGAAGTCCATTTCCTCCACACGCAGGCAGGCTATGCTTTTTTTAATGGCTTTGCTGCAGTGCGTACGCCTTCTTCTGAATTGTATTTGTTTCACAAAGAAATTAATACATTTTTAAATTTAAAGTCTCACAGGCCTAAATTATGAAATTGGGAGGAGGTCCTGTTAGATGAGGAAGTAAAATATATACTGTATTAAATACAGGGAAAACACATTGCACTATAAATTCCACTTTCACTGAAAGACAAAGTTAGTGGCAGCAAATGTTCCGCTTGTCGAGAAATCTTAAGCTTTTGAGTTTGACTTTCCAACCTCTCCTCCCTAATTTGAACCGACGGTCTAAAATATCCATATGGGACACATACCATTCCAGAAAAAGAGTGGTTATGAACCCCCACAATGAATAGATGCTGGTGAATCCGCACACTGTCAAACAAAAAAAGGCTAGGACTAAACGGCAATCTAAAAAAACGCATACATTGTGCCTAACTTTAACTGCTTAAGCCCCCATAGGCTATACTTAGTTGTATGACGAATAGCAAAAAAGCAGGTCTACACACTGCGATGCAACCCGTCGTGAGCTTGTAGAGCTGTTATTTTTTTGCTCTTTTTTTGATCTAGAAAAGTTTGCCTTATGCCAAAAATAGGAATGTCAGAAGTGGGTGCAAGTGAAATATACACTTATGTATTAACGATGTGAACATCATGTTTTCTTAAGTGCTCTTTAAAACGGCATCCTCCCACATGTACACTCCATAAAGACCTCTTTCTCTCCTCATTCCTTGTTAGCCCCTACATTCATCCCTTCTTTCTACATAGCAAAATTAAGTCAACTCTTGAGAGTGGGAAATTGACCTAAATGGACCCTTATGGGGTCTCGGCCTTAAGTTAGCACTGAGGATTTGTGTACTTTTTAAAATCGGACAGTCTATATCTCTTTCTTTCTTTCTCTGTCTCATTCTTTCTCCTCTTATGTCTCAATATAGATCTACAGAAAGTTCACCACCACCTCCTTCCACACCCTTTGTGGTCTGGCTCAGCCAAGATCTGCTTACATGCTTCAAATGATTCCATGTCGCTGTACAGACAGCACTGTGAACAACAATCCTCACCTCACAACTCCGAAACACTAATTATTATACAGCACATAGTTTAACGAGATTTACATGAATTTTACAAGTGAGTGGGGGTATTTCTTTGTATAACTTCTCCCAGGAGTACTTGAACAAAAAGAGATTATTGCCATGGCTTTGCACTACCAATAGACAATTTTCACAGCAGCCATTTTGACAGTTAAACACAGCTGAAGGTAATAACATTAATTGTGGGCGTCTTTCATTAAGGTCTTATTGTGTTTATTCTTATTCCCCATTAGCTTCCCCATTAGCTGACGCAGAGGCGACAGCTAGTCTTCCTGGGGTCCATATCAGATGCATACAAATATAAAACATTAAAAATACATAATTACATTGCATTACATTATACAAAAATTAAATACAACACAAGATTAAGATTCCGGTCATGTGGTCTGCTGCTACAAGTGTGTCTTTAAAGCTATCTTGAATGATAATTTATTTTGTATAAGATGAATGTGAGATGGTAAGAAGTTCCAGAATGATATAGCTCTATAAATAACTGTGTGTTTGAGGAGATTAGTTCTTGGGGCAGGAAGTGTTAAATGTCAGCACTGACAGCTCCTCCTGTACAGTTAACCTAATGCTGGCACATAGAAACGCCTAACTGAAACGGCTGTCATGACTTGCTATCTTCACTTGGTATGCAGTTAATGACTGTAAACTCAGCAAGCCGATACAAATCTCATATATCCCAAAGGGCACTTTTTCAGAAGCCGCGTTACAGACTTCACAACAAATGCATTTTTGATGCCCTGCAATTAGTTTTTGTTTATTTGTTCAATAGGTATTCATGCAACTTACTGTGCAGCTAAGGGATAGTGAACATTGTGAGGTGGTCATTATTGAGAAATATACCCAGACAGTGTAATGCAATCCTGCAGAGCTTTATTTCTCAATATTGACGGCCTCATTATTCATTATCCTGCTTATTACACGGCTGCTTAAAAACATATTTTGACACAAAGCATAACAACAACAACAAAAGATGTTGTATTGATTTTTGAAAATGATTTTTCTGCTTGTGCTAAAGAAATTTGTATTCTACCATTGTGAATGAGCTGATTGGTCATTGGACAGTGTGGTCTGCTATCAAGAAATAACTGTGATTGACCAATCAGAATTGAGCATTCAACTAAGTCATTTAATAAATTGGTATATAAAATGTATACAGATATACAGTGCTGCATATAAGGGTGTGTGTGTGTGTGTGTGTGTGTGTGTGTGTGTGTGTGTGTGTGTGTGTGTGTGTGTGTGTGTGTGTGTGTGTGTGTGTGTGTGTGTGTGTGTGTGTGTGTGTGTGTGTGTGTGTGTGTGTGTGTGTGTGTGTGTGTGTGTGTGTGTGTGTGTGTGCGCAAATTATTCATGTCCTAAATTTAAATGCTAACTACTGTAAGCATTTTCTGTAGATTACAGATTTTGGAGTATCTTCTCAATACACATGTATTCTTGTAATTTTTAGGATACACTTACTTTCAGAAACAGGATCTGAACTAATACATTTTTGAACATTGCAGTATAGGAAGTATAGCATGTCAATAAAACGGCAACTTCCCATTGAGGTGTCCGATAACATCAGTTCACAGCTTCACCTTCCATGTGGTCTAAACAATGGTAAATAATCCATGATAAGAAGGTGAACATGACTCATGGATGGTCAACATCCATGGAACCATAGGGAGTATTCGATAAACATTTACTAAAGGAGTTGAAATGTATGGACATTGGTTGAAAAGATGAAGTGTGGATCATGAGAAGTATGCGTACAGCCTTGAAATTAAAGTTGACTGAGTCAACTGCAAAATAAATAAATATATATACCGTATTGTAATCCTATTATATAAAGAAGGGGCAGATGAGGACTTTTGTTCAAGGACATCTTATGACGCATAATACAGTCCCAAACACATGCTTGTTCTCACGCACGTGCGCACGGCACACGCACACACACGTCAGGCCCTCCACCCCTCCTTACTCTCCCTAAGGACCCCCATATCTAGTAGACAGATATTTGGATAAGCCTATGACTCAGTCAATCAGACTATGCTAGCTGAATGGCACACTGAACCTAACCATGTATGACAGAAACTTACCTCTTGCTCAACCCCATCAAGCTAGCAGTCTTCAGTCTTACTCACCAACAGTAATTAAGCTGTGTCATGCTTCCCTGCAGTCGTGGAATGTCTGGAGAGGGCATGACCGACTGATACAGGAAATATGTATGATATTATTATGGCGAGTGTAAATAATAAATTGCCATAATAATCTATAATCTATAAATTCACAAAACCTCTGTGTGTGTGTATGACATGGCATTACTCAGGTGCCGTCCAACCGATTGATCTCAAACTTTGGGTGTGTGCCGACGATGACCCCGGGGTGTCGTGTGCACAACTTGTTGATATTACAACCCGTTGATTGTAAAATCTAACGTTATTAGTACTGTGGTAACGGGTACTGCACTGGGTACTCTAACAACAGCAAATCCTCAGAAAACGGGTACAACGTGAATTGCATAACTGGGTGGGGCATGCATTCCTGACTTAACATCGTTCCTGACTTGTGTGGCCCCCGAGTAGGCCGGTGCTCTAGTAATAATAAACTTTATTTATATGGCATGTTTAAAAGAGTTTTACAGGATTAAACAGAAGAAAACGATGAAAACAAAGCAACATTTCAAAATTAAGTAGCATAAAAATAAGTAAAACAGTCAGGCAGCAAAACAAACATGGCATAAAGACAACAACAAAAGCACGGAAAGGCTAGTACTGATGTACATTTAAATGAGACTTAAAAGTGCAAACTGACTTCAATAACCTACTGTAATCTTAGATATGTTGTTCCAAAGTGTAGGGATCCTGATGGCAAAGGCAAGGTCACCTATGAAAGAAAGATAACATATACTGTAAGCTCATATATCATTCCTGTGGCCATGACAGCTCAATAGACAATAGATTACAAGCAACCCATGTCCAATTAAAGAAACGGCTGAATGACAACGGACAAATACATCAGAATGTTTGAGATGCCCTATTTTGTGGTGCTGAAATTGAACACCACCATTCTCCCTTTAATCTGTGAAATTGTAGCTGAGACTTTGCTGAGTTTTGTCACACAGGACTGTAGTCAGCCTTTCTCAGATATCATGCACCTGCAGTGTTATTATAAGATACTGTGCTGAAAAAGGAGGCTCTTTGGGTTTCCCCTTCCATTTTAACTTCCGTTTCCTTTGGTGAAGACCTCAGTAGTGATTATCCAATTATGATCTGGAACCATTCCCACGCTGTGGTTTAAAGCCTGCAGATCAGGCATCTACTGTGTAAGCACTACTTGGGAGCAGAGCAATATTGTATGATGTGTCTTTGCAGTAGGTTTGCTATTATTTTTTCGTCAATCCTGCTCTTTTGCAACTATGATAACAGCGACTGACTATGATGTGTGGGGCGACTCTTTTATTCTTCAGAATCAGGTGTTTAACAGTGTTCACCTTTATACTGTAGTTCAGTGGTTCTCAACCTGTGAGTCGGGTCCCCAGATGTTTCTTTTTTTTGTGGGAGGGTCCCCAGATGACAGTCAAGTGACAAAATAAGGACTTTTAATACCTAATAAAAAAAACAAAATGAAAAAAGTCCATTACTGCATCAAAAGTAATCAACAAACTATACAAAAACTGCTGAAACATTGGCCAAATTGTCAAATAATAAAAAGGGGCAAACATTTTGAAAGAATTAAGTCCAAGTCCAAGTCAGGGTGAACTTGGACCCCCCAAAAATGATTATTTTGAGGGGTCGTGGCCTGAAAAGGTTGAGAACCACTGCTGTAGTTGACCATCCTTTCCATAATATTGATTGACTATATACTGTACTGTAGTACATCATCATATCATCATACACAAGTTTGTCTGTGTGTCTTTCATGCATGCCCACACCTCAGGTCAGATGAGGTGTGTTATGATCCGGGGAAGGTCATGGGCATTGGGCAACCTTTTTGAATTGGTTTGATACTTTAATATTTAACTTTTTAAAACCTTCATTTCATACTGGAAGTCAACTGGAGGTCGGATTGGGCTGAAACATTGCCAAAATATGGAGATGACTTATGTCATCATAGTCATAGACTGGATTCCAATTACTTTCTGTCTATTTCACCCTTGCAAAAACGTGTAGATATTATTTACACGGAGGCCATTACATAATAACCGGGGAGTATGACAAAAGAGCAAATGGCCAATGTGTGACATAAAATAAAAGACTGTCAATGCACTTACAGTTTATGGGCAAGAGCAGCACGATGTCATCACTTAAACCCCAAATACTGGCCTGGGTGGAGCTTCACTCAACATTGTCCAAACAAGCAATAGAAACATATCTTGACCAACAACCTCCCAAATTAACCTCTCAAGTCATCACAAATGTATGCCTTACTGTCCAGCATATTGGATGCTATTGATGCACAGTACACATAATCAACACGTTAAACACAAAACAAATTGGTGTATTTGTTGATTTGATGCTGTCATTCCTGAGCTTTGTGCTGTGACATAACAACAAGCGAACTAATGATAGAGGGGGAAACCCAAGCCTCGAATAGACGCACACATTGATAGAGCTGTGGGATGTTTTGAAAAGGGGAGGAGGTGGTGGCGTTGCATTGGAATTAGACAAGTAGGTCTGTGTGGGCTCCCAGAACAGCAAGGTCACATCCTCTAATGTCAAGTAAACTGTTTTGAACTGTTGATTAATGAGGACACTTCTCTAGCATCCTAGTTCCGTCTGGAGCTGTGTCATTATCTCCTTTGAGAGTTAGAATCTAGTCCATGGATGCACAAGGAGGATGTCCCTACATCTGTCTACTATATCATTGGTTCCCAAACTTTTTCAGCTGAGACCCAAAAGATAAGTCTCTTCCCAGGACCCAAACTTAATAAAACATCCATTATGAATTATCCACTTAAGCACTATTTAATAGTGAAATTAGCCGATCTACAAACTCTCGTCGCATCTGCTATTTTCACTATTTCTTACGTTTTTTACATCTACAAAAAGGGGATATCTACTCACAAACCACAAAAATGGGTCTGTCTGCTACCCAAAAAATGGGTCCCCAATATATTTTTGGAGAAACACTGGTCTACATGATAAAATAGGTTTCAAAATGTAAACATCCAATTGAACAAGAAAGTTAAAATGCAAGTCATTTGAAGTCATACAGGTGCCATATACATTGTGCAATATCAATTTCAATATATATCAATCTATACAGGAATAACTACAGTTCAGAGTACCAACATGCTTATTTCTTTATTTTGTTTTCATCAATTATTGTCACCATGAGGCAGACTTTTGCAAAACAATTTTTTTGCTATTTCTCCTACAGATTTTGTCCAAAAACCACGCAAATCGGTACACAGTAGCTCTATAGCCATGTGATCAACACGGATCTGTCTGATTTTACATATTCCATCATGTGATTGGCTAAAATTGGCTTCCAAAGTTTACAGGATTTGTTAATTTTGAACAAAATGCCTCAAATCATGAACGCAGCATGCGATTTCCGTGACATTTTCCACAGAGATTCCCACTTGGCCCAGGAAGAAATGCCACTTGAAAACGTTCACATCAGCCCCATGGTGACGCTATAACAGGCCCATTCACGTTTTAGCCATAACTGCACCGATATGTGTGAAACTTTGCACGCACACTCCCTAGAGGCCAAGGAAAAACCTTTGCCCTGCATTTTTCACATATAATTTTTTTTGCTCTTACTCTTACTTCAGATTCTGTCCAAAAATCACGCAAATCGGTACACAGTATCTCTATAGTCATGTGATCAAGATGGATGTGTCCGATATTTCATATTCCATCCTACTTGGCTAACATTGGCTTCCAAAGTTTGCAGGATAGGTCCCTTTTGAACAAAATTCCTCAAATCATGAACGCAGTGTGCGATTTCCGTGAAATTTTGCACGCACATTCCCACTAGGCCAAGGAAGAAATGCCACCCTTTTCACATTGGCCTGTTATAGTGCCACCAGCAGGTCTAATTTAGCAAACCACATTTTTGGAACAAAATGCCTCAAATCATGAATGCAGTGTCCAATTGTCGTGCAAGGCCTAAGAAGAAATGGCACCCTTTTCACATTGGCCTATTATAGCGCCACCAGGAGGCCACAATAATCTACCTGACCTGGCGGAGACTTGTGCTCCGAGGAGCACTTTTTCTAGTTTGTTTTGTTTAGTTTTTTTTCCCTCTCTTTTCCTACTGTCCATGTCCTTGTTTATGGCTCCAACAACTGCCGTGTAGAAGCTCTTCCTGAGCCTGGAGCACTGGGCTTGAGACGCCAAACACTTGTCAGTCTGCATCGTCACAAAGTGAATAAACCATATCAAACACTTGACTTGTCACTTGAATACCGATTCATGCCAAGATAACATGACTTGATCCCTCAGATGTATGAAACGGAAACAGGTTAGGCTGTGTGGGTATGTAATATATGTGTGTGTAGGTATGTGATGTGTATGTGTGTGTAGGTATGTGATGTATGTGCGTGTGTTTGTGTAGTAGATGTAGATAACCATAACTGGTTCTACCAGTTTATCAACAGTAAGTGTGCCAAAGGTTTTTCAGATCGAATCGCTCTGTCATTGTTCTAACCATAGTTTATTTTTAACGTTCTGTTTATTTAGCTTTTTCCAGCACAGGATAGACAGATGAACACATCATTTCAAGTTGTGCCCATAGTTTACATATTCATCAACCTTCAGGCTTGTTTGGATCTTACCCTCAATTTATTTTATGGTAGATTGCAATGCAAAATGTAATAATTATCATTTCTTGAAAACCGACCGCTCCCAATAATATTTTTTTTGTGGAAGTCGGCAGCCGTGACGAGGGTATAAACGGTGTTAATCTAACTATCCAATAAAAAAAATGTTCTTTACTGTGTTTCTCTGGCTGCAGGTACTAACACTACTGTCACACTTCCCAGTGATAGGACCAGTCAATGCAGGCATTGACGTATTCACACATCACATCAGCCATTTTGCTCTTAATTAATACTACCGTAGGTTTCCCACCCCTGTGAATATGAAGTGAGAAATGTGAATGATATAGTCCATTGTCTCATTTCATATCCCGCCCTCGTTTTTCCTTGTGTCTTATCTCAGTTTGCTCTTGTTTCTTTGCAGGGCTGATGTTCAGTGAGCTGCGGCGGCCCTGCAGGGTGATGCTGCTGGTCAACCCACAGAGTGGGAACGGACAGGCGCTAACGCTTTACAACAGCCATGTGCAGCGCATGCTCCATGAGGCGGGGGTCCCTCACACACTGGTCATCACCGGTGAGTAGCACACACAAATAGGGGTGCAGCTATCGATTGATCGATTATAAAAACGAATCAATTATTTGATAGAATAATAATCAATCCCTATTTCGGGGCATGTCTTTATAGGTGAAAAGTTTCCCAAAAAATTTCAAAACATATCGAAAATAGTGAGTGAAAGAAGTCCAAAATGGAGCTTATGTGGTTAATCAATGTGTTGATATATAAAATATAAATACAATATATATTAAAAACGGGCTTCTCGACTTTTTTTGATTGATTGAAAAAGTTATCGATAGAATGATTGCTAAAAAAATAATGGATAGTTGCAGCCCTATGCAAAAACAAGCACATAGATGCATGCCACACACACACACACACACACACACACACACACACACACACACACACACACACACACACACACACACACACACACACACACACACACACACACACACACACACACACACACATTAAAAAAAAGGGATAACAAAACTGTGTGTGTAATGTATATACTGTAAACAAACTATGGTTTTATCACATTACATATTATCACAATTAATCTCAATCCCTGCCCATAGTATCAACATACTCGCAAACACACACACACACACACACACACACACACACACACACACACACACACACACACACACACACACACACACACACACACACACACACACACACACACACACACACACACACACCATAACATAGCATTTGGCTAACATGACCCCAGCTCCACAGTTCCTTTCAATGCTTCTTTTTCATCTCATTTTCTCCCTCCTTCCCCATTTAAATCCTCAACATGGTGTTTGCTGCTGTCACAGTTATACACACCCATCACTTGCAGTTGACCCACATGCATGCAGAGCTTTTCTTATGCAATATATTGCAAGTGTACGAAGACACACTCATGATACGCAAATTGCGTGCGCATGCAAACAAGTACACACAAGCATGCATCATCACTCATACAGACTTGCATGCGTGTGCACACACACGCACATAAATAAATCCTTTATCCATGATTTGATTTGATGTAATCTCACAGGGGGCTCATATTGACGTAGGCATAATCATCATCATAATCTAAACTGATGATCATAATGGTGCCTTGCCGTATTAGACCAGCTAAATCAGTTCATGACTGGGGATATAGCAGAGAAGTCATTGGCATGTGTCGTACACCTGGAGAGCTGGAGCATTTTAATTATTTGGTGGAGGCCTAATGTGTCTGTCACTTTGAACCTTTTCCCCATGTTCATAAATCACCACAGTGTCAGATACGCAGACTTTCATCACAGAGGGAGGGAGACAGAAGGAGAGAGAGGGGAGGGGGGGGAGAGGGAGAGAAGGATGCACTTGAAATCCTCTTATGTATATGACAGAGATGAATACAAATCTCAGAACTGCTCATGACTTCAGATACAGTATGTGCTTTTCAGAAATGTAATCCAGGGTTCTACATAACCCATACATGTGGCAAAGAGCATGCCCATTCAGCAAGAAATTGGAACTGCCCAGTAATGGACAATCTGTAGGCGTCTGAGAAAAGCCCTTTCACTTCAATGCCGCTCTGTGTGATTCCTTTGTACAAATCCGGGAACACATCTGTGTCACTTTAGATTTGTTTGGCTATTAAAAAATAGCAGATCTACAAGCTCATGTGCCACGCTATGAGCTTGTAGAAAAATCGTGAATATGTGTATATATATACATTTTAGACTAAAATCTTTGCTTCTGGGGTCCCTGCAATTTTGAGATGGGGGGGGGGGGGGTCCGCGGAGAAATGCATATCATTTTGGGGGTCCTTGACATGAAAAAAGTTTGAGAACCACTGATATTATAGCAACATAAGTAAAAAAAAACCAACAGTTTTTTGAATCCCCAGAAGCAAAAATATATATATATTCAAAGATTTGCACACATTTTCACGACTTGTCAAAAATAGCGTGCCACTCGGTGCCGCGCTATGAGCTTGTACATCTGCCATTTTTCAATAGCCAAAGAAATCTAAAATCAAATGACAGAGATGCGTTCCTGGATTGAATGGGTTGAAAACTTAACAGTGACTAGAGATACACGCATAGTGGTAATCTGTTCATATCTGACTAGACTCCTCTCTAAAATAAACAATACAGGCTTCTAAGCACTGGCCTACTAAACTGGCCTGCAAGGTTGCATAAACGTATGCAAAGACCTTGGCATGCTTCCATAAAGGAAAGCAATTTGAATTGGAAAGTATGCTGCAGGACAGAGACCTTTTGTGCCTTGATGCGTTGGTGGCAACACAGCTGTCCCTCCACCATGCATTACACAAAGTACAGTATACTTGTGTTAGTCCATTCAATCCAAGTTCGCTTTAAAATAAATATATATATTCAAATGAAGAATTTGCACAAAGTTTCACGATTAAAAAATGTATAAATAGCAGATCTGTATGTCTGCTAGTGATGTGCGGGTCGGGTTTTTTCATGACCCGCCCCGCCACGGAACCCAACCCGCCTCAACCCGTCCCGCGAACCCATATATAAATCTATGGCTCAACCCGCCCCGCGACCCGCGTGGGGAAAAAAAGATAATCATCATCATAATAGCTCAGATTTATATAGCGCTCTTTTAAGTACCCAAAGTCGCTTTAAATGTCTACAGTAGCACAACATTGTCATGGGCTAAATAAACAAGCATGTTGTTCAAAATAGTTTTTTTTTTTTTTTTTTGCGTGTGAGAGCGGCTGACCCGCTCACCCCGCAGCCCACATAATTGAATCTGAAATTCTGACTCGACCACCCGCGCCGCAGGTTGACCCGCGGGACCCGCGGGTTACGGGTCGGCCCGCTCATCACTAATGTCTGCTATTTGAATAGCCAAAGAAATTAAAAAAAATGCCACAGATGCGTTCCCGGTCTTAATGGGTTAGAGGGTGGTAGTGGCCAAGACATGGAAAAAACGAAGGTTCTCCGTTCTAAAAACCGAACCCCGAATTGGTCCCGATGAGCAGGTTAGTGCCTTGCATAGTTTCCTCCACCGTCTGTGTGTGAATGGCTGAATGTAACGCACATTGTAAAACGGTTTGGATAAAGGCACTATATAAATGCACCATTTATCATTTATGACTGTATGATATTATTAAATTAAACAGTGTCTGTGAATGAGGGATGCATCCTAATGGGTAAATTCGGACATTCTCAAAGTTAAATGAACAGATTGAATTTTACTCTGTACGTCTGTATGAGAGACAGAATATGAGACATAGGACAGACATTTACAATAAAACCTTCCTTAAGGTATCCATTTGAAACTCGGATAGCAAATGGAGCCCATGGTATACGTGCACAAATTCAATCAAATACACAGTAGATTTATGAAACGGCTAATCCGAGTTTTTGGTGATTTGGTGACAACAATATTTCCCACTGAGGCAATTTAGCCAGATGAAAGAAAGTATATTTTGTTTGTTTTATTTTTATACTTTGACATGCATTACATAAAACCAAGACTTGGAGTCTAAAATTCCCGCTTGCAACCCCTAGAGGCCTAGGTTGCTGATTCTCTTTTGGATAATAACAGTTTCCCATCTTCTATAAATGATAACAGGCAGCAAATTAAAATAGTCAATCATTAACATCAGAATCATTGCATTTCTATTTAAGTCCCTTATACATATGTTTATTCTCACAAACATGTTTCCCGCATAATATTTCAACAAAGTTGGGCTCAATAGGCTTCGACTTGAACACCATAAATATCCAATTACAGTAAGTAATTTGACCAAGAAAATAAAATAATAAATGGAGAAAAGATTTCAGAAAGTTTGAGCTAATTTCACACCCACAGCTAAAAGCCGTTTTCAACTAAAAGCTTCAAAGGAGAGCTCCATTTGTAAAGCATATTATTCTTTGGCTGTACTTCAGACATGTAAAATGAGCAGATGTTCTTGCATTTCAATTTAATGCATCTTAACAAGTAAGTGGCTTTGACAGTTGAAAACAACAACAACAACTTTAAATTAGACTGTAAAGCCCAGATACAGTTGTTGTCTTGAAATGAAAATGAGCCTGTGGCAGTGGGGTGCGGTTTGTCGTTCCCTGCAGCTGTCAACAGCCACAGCCACACGACCTGTTCATATAAAGCTGGGGATTTAAGGTCTAATCAGTCTGACTAGTTGGAGTTTTTACTGCCTTTGTTTAGATCCGGACTAGAAGCACAGTATGTATAGAGTTTCTCAGAGAAATAATAGATTTGAACTCTGGCCTAACGCATTATAAAAAGGAGACTAGAGCCTCCTCATAATCCACAAACACTCGGACTCCCAATTGCTGGAGCTTTTCTCTTATAGGAAGGAGGACTGCAGTGTTAGCAGCTTATGTATTTCCCCCTTTCTATTGGACTCTCTATTTTAACAACTTTCAACCCTATTTTTGGTATGTCATTATATACAAACATTTTCAAAAATGGCGAAACTCAGACACGGGTACATCCTGTACTGTAGACTAGAGAGAATATCTCTGCATTGTCTGGGAGAACCCGTCTTTCTGTCTCCAAAACTCACTCGTTTTCTATCCTTGGATAAGATGAGATAAGGACTTTCTGTACCGGCTTCCAGAGGCACATCCTGTGCATATTGCTGAACCCTCCTCAGCTCAGCATCACACAGCTTCTCCATCTGCTTTTCCTGAATCAGCTCAGCGTGCTCAGCCAGTCTTCTCTGCTCATTAGAGCAGTGAGAATACCTGCACACTGTCTGCCATCTTTCTTGCTGAGCTGTGCTTGGTGTTTTACCTCCTGAATCTTCACTTGTCTCTCCGGGATAATCTGCTGAACCTTTTTATATGCACTTTTTCTCTTCAGAAAAAGAAAGACCCAGTGCCATTAGTAGAATTTGCCAGCACTTTCAAATCAAGTTATTGCCTCAGTATTTTGGCTAGACTAGAGTCCTAAATCAGACCATAATGGCCTGCTGCTTCCTTTATACTGGAACATTTGTCTCGCCATTGAGTTAAAAAAGATGCTGTTAGATTTACTGTACTTGGCCCCTCCCAGCTTATTGTTGGTACACTCTGAACTCATTAAACTTGCAGTTTTTTAGGATGGCTCATATTGATGTTACTGGTTGAAAGAAACAACCACTCAATTCAGGGATTAGTATGGGGTACATGGGGTCATCGGGTCAACAGTATGGGAGTGAGGTACTGTAACACACATGTGCAGCAGGAGGGGTCGAAAACCTTTCTCATGCTAATTACTCACATAAATGTAACCACATTAACCCTGGCATCCCTATTTGGGGTTTGTCATTATAAGACAACATTTTCACATAATTTTGTTGCATCGTGATACGTTCTGAGCTTGTAGATCGGCTATTCTTGTAACAACGCTAAGTGTAACAACGCTAAGTGTAAAATGGGGCTTAAGTGGTTAAAGGAGTAGTTCACCCAAAAAATTACTTATTGCCTATCAATTACACACCCCATGAAGCATTGAATTCATGGATTATTATTATTATTATTTTATTTTTTATAATAATAAAAATGCTAATGTATCCGTTAGGAGACACAAAGGGTCTTCTTTGTGTTTCCTACCGGATACATTACCATTTGTTTTGTCATCATAAAAATATTGGCTTAGGATTGTGAAAAAAACAAAAAAAACTCCATGAATTCAATGATTCATGCAGGGTGTGAAATTGATAGAAAATAAGTAATTTTTTGGGTGAACTACTCCTTAAAGATTTCATGACATTCAGTTTTACAACACATTAAAAGTCTTTGTCATGGTCCTTCAAACATGTATAAAAAAGTTTTAACTGAAAATTCCACTCCAGTTATCCATTGCAGGTGTTTTTCTCTCACATTTCTAAAGCCTTTTCAACTGCAATGAAAATGGGTGGCTTCCAACAGCGAACTACCGTTTGATTGAGACAAAGCCAATCACTGTCATTTTTGACACCTGATGATAGCTGTCATCTGTACAGTTTGCCATTTCTTTGTGCTGTTTTATTGTTAAAGCAATAACGCGCAGGGCCTTGAATCTTTTGACACTACAGAGATACTTTCATACATACTGTACATTCTTCAAGAGATAGCTAGGGTTCATGACACTACTCCCATCTTGCACTTCCTAAGTTGCGCTGGATAAGAGTGTCTGCTAAATTGTTAAGAGGGACTGCCAAGTTCGATAATCCCAAATCTCTCCAAATCCAATATAGTACTGTGTGTGTGTGTGTGTGTGTGTGTGTGTGTGTGTGTGTGTGTGTGTGTGTGTGTGTGTGTGTGTGTGTGTGTGTGTGTGTGTGTGTGTGTGTGTGTGTGTGTGTGTGTGTGTGTGTGTGTGTGTGTGTGTGTGTGTGTGTGTGTGTCATTTACACAGCAAAATCCTAACTCTGAGTGAGAATGTAATATGGACCCCTCTCAGAGTTGAAATAATACTTTTACTGTGGATATTGCACCTCTATGTGTGAGATCAGATGTGTGAGTGTGACACAGATGTCTTCCTCCAGGCCTCCTCTCCTCTCCATCCTAGAAGATGCTTGTCAGACAGTATTAAATGACTGCTACATGCTTGTCATCTGCATGTCCTCTGGCTCCTAATCTGCTTTGTACAACTTAGAATTACTAATGAGAAAAGACAGATACTCGCAAGTAATTACTATTACTTTATGTTGAGATATTGTGATATAAAGCTCTCTCGTGGTTTTACCAACATAACACAACACACATGGAACTTCCACTCATAATGTTCATTGCGTCTACATTTCAGAGAGCTGTTTCTCCTGTGTGTAGCACTAGCATCAATGTATTGTAGCCTGTTTAAATGTATTTTATCTGTTGATATATTCTTTCTTTTTTTTAATGATTTTTATTCAGCATAGGTAGTAGTAGGGTAGTTGTAGCAAAAGCGGATACAGTAAGACTCATGCCCTTTTCTTTTTCTTACATACAGGAACAAACAGTACAATACGAAACAATTCACATCCAACATAACGTTTGTTATGTGTAACTGTTGATATATTCTATCATCAGTAACATGAGGTCCAAGAAACATTTCTTTAACGTCTCGCACCATTTCTTTCAAAAAAAGTGTTTTTCTACAATATACAGTATAACGTAAACAATGTGTAACGCTGAAGAAGGCTTTGTGCTGAAATGTGTACATTGATTGTTGCCCATACCCATTACATAAAGAACCCGAAGGCCCTTTCCCTGAGTGTTGGCAGTTCCATTGACTGTAAAAGACAGATTCTTACTATTACACATTCTCTAAATTGACACACACACACACACACACACACACACACACACACACACACACACACACACACACACACACACACACACACACACACACACACACACACACACACACACACACACACACACACTAACTAAGCGGTATAGGTTGTTAATTCAAATCATTGAATCATACTAACACACACACACACACACACACACACTAAGCGGTATAGGTTGTTCATTCCAATCCTTGAATCATACTATCACTAAGTTTTGAAGAATGCTTTCTTACAGAGACGCCTACACACAAAACTATGGAGAAACCACCTCAAAGGAAGCTGGAACATGTGCAGTTTTGTTAGGTCTATGTGTCTGCACTGATAATATGTAGGGAGGTACCTGTAAGCATTTTACTCTGTAAGCAACTTTTCCACAAGAGAGACCCAGTGTCATTTTCCTTTACAAATCCCTCACATCCTTGGCTAAATTAAAATATTTGCCATCTGGAGTAAATGTTGGTTCATGCGGACATTTATATGATATTTATGATGATCATAGTTTTGAGCAGTTGTGGGTTTGGTGAACAGCAAATGCTGGTGAGTGTGGGTTAGTGTCAGAGCTGTCCCATGTATCACTACTACTACTACCCCCCCCACACACACACACACACACACACACACACACACACACACACACACACACACACACACACACACACACACACACACACGTGCTGTCCAACCGCTCAAAGGCTGGAAGTAATTTAACCGCTTTGGCATAATGACTGTGCTAATACAGTACGTATTGGGATTGGAATGCTCTGTTGTTCCTTGATTCCTTGTTCATCCATCACTTGATGATGATCATGGCACGTGTCAGTTTGTTGAGTTTTGATGAATGCGCAGATGGCCGAACTGACCAATTTGAGCCCGAAATACTCTGTGGCACACTGGAGAGGTCAGAGCGGATGTAGAGCCTGAGGTTCAGCCACAATGTCTTTCTTGGCATATTTGCGCTGCTTCAACATAGCACAGGAGCCAGCGTTTCATGACCATTCCAAGGCTCTTCATGGAGGATTTCAGAGTGTCCTTGTAGCATTTTGGGGCCACCTTATGCTTGTTTACCATTTTTCAGTTCACCACAGAAAACTTGTTTTGGCAATCTTGTGCAGGGCATTCTGGTCACATGACCAGTTCAGCTCAGTGGTGTCTTTGTAAGCAGGGTGGGGATGCAGGGCATTTTGGCCTTGCTGAGGACTTCAGGAATCCTTGGATCCTCAGCAGTTTCCTCAGACAGCTCAGGTGGAGATGGTTCAGTTTTCTTCCCGGTCCTAAGGCTGCACTGGCCTTGATGATCCTGATGATGATTTCATTATCTATTTGTATCGTGTGTACCGCATGAGACGGAGTACTTCCAACTTATACTTGTCAACAGCTGACCCGGAGGTTAAGTTTGGAAATGATGTGACCATTCCAACATTCAGCACCACACACGGACTTGGTCACCCTGACATCGTGCTGGTCACACCTCCTCACAATGATGACATTGGCAATCAAATGGCAATGATCTTGATTGATTGATTGAATATTAGACCGTACAGAACAATACAGCAGTACAGTACAAAAACTATGCTAAAAGGATAACACAAAAAGCCTGGAGGGCATAGGATGTCACTTACACAGGGCTCCCTCCGTGGAGTTCGCTGAGGTTTGCATCTCTGGGGGCAAGCTAGTAGGGGATCACATTTTATTGTGATCCCCTACCCTTTTCCCCCAATTTAGTCGTTATACGTAGGGCCTTCTGACTGATTCCATTTCCTCTGTTGCAATCCTAAAAGCTCTCTTCTATTTGAGATGGTGACACAGTATAACACAGGATCTAAATGTCTCAATAGAAGAGCAGGGAAACCAAGTTATATTGCATTAACATACTCCATACAGATAGGACAAAAATAACATTGTATTCACACAAAAACATTACATAGCACAGCTTTTATTCAACTGAATTACTCATCTGTAAGCAAGCATGAGCTTTGAGAACAAGATGACATCAAGGCAGCACCACACAATGTGCTCAAAGGTTTATTACAGTTAACACACACACACACACACACAGAATACCTACATTTGCATTAGCCACATTACATGGGCAGAAGATATGTGAGTCATTACTGATACAGAAGTAAGCAAGACGGAACAGAGACAGACAGACAATGGGATGTTGGTCAAGCCTTGTGAATATTACAACAATAGGATTTGTGTGTGTGTGTATGCGTGCATGTGTGCGTGTGTGCGTGTGTGCGTGCGTGTGTGCGTCCGTCCGTCCGTCCGCATTGATTAAATTGTCACAGCAACACACACACACACACACACACACACACACACACACACACACACACACACACACACACACACACACACACACACACACACACACACACACACACACACACACACACACACACACCCTCCAGTTAGCAACCAGAGGCCAGTGTATTAAGAGAAATCTGTTGCTTGCAGTGTAATGACTCAATAGCACATTCACAGGCCCAGAGGGTTTATCTGAGCTGGAAACACAGAGAAACTACTGCAGTACAAACAAAGATCTAATCTAAACGGCATTGTTATTTTTGGTATCAATCTTTGTCTTTTTTTTTTAAATGAAATGTCTTCTGCAGTATAATTTTGTCTTCCTTGCCTTAACTGCACCAGTATTTCAGTCAGACAACTCTTGGATTGAATAAATATATATTTATTGAGCAAAAATATATTGGGCATAAATATTTCTAAGCATATTTGGTCATCTTTGGGAATTTCATTCATTACTGTAAGCATGAATTATAATAAATGATTTGCCAACTAGATTTGACAGGGAATGTAATGAAATGGACCCCCATAATGGAATCATAGAAACGTACGCCTTTAGATTTTCAGCCTTTATTTTAAAAGTAAAAATGATGATGACCATATTCTTTTTACCATCTGATAGAGCTCATGGAGACTTTTAAAATGATACATAAAAGTAATTTTCGCCAAAAATGTCACATACTCCCTAATATACCATATCATATTATAATATTTTTTTTGTGGGTGGGGGTATTTTAGTTTTTTTCCCCCCTCCCTTCCAATTGACCCCCTGACGCCGCCTGGCGACCCCCACTTTGAACCCACCACCTGTGCTGTATCCCATTGACAGTAGACGCCATGAGAGGACACATAATAAATGTATTCAGTGCTGTCCCCCTCCCAGCCCTGCCCCCCCCCCCCCTTTGCCTCATGGTGCACTTTCCTTGCTGATTGCAGGCCTTCAGTCCTTTTAGTTTACAGCTCCTGCATGGATACTTTAGGGAGATGTGATGTGACTGCACTGATAAGGAGGAATTGATTTCTCTCTTGCCTGTCGTGCCACGACAAGGAAGAGAAGGGAAGAGAAGGGAATGAAATGTAAGGAGAGAAGCCTGGTAATCACATACTGTACCTCCTCAGAGGACACTGCGCGTGTGTGTGTGTGTGTGTGTGTGCGTGTGTGCGTGTGCACATCTGTTGTGTTTCTCTGCACATCTCTTGCGTTTTCAAAAGAGGTATTGCTACTACTGCTGTGCACAGTTGTGTAAAGATTTTGGCACAGCAGTGCAGCAGATTGTCAGTGTACTTAGAGTTGGGACGGGAAAATGAGACACAGGCGTACGTTTCAATTGTTGAGATTGAGATGGAGAGCTTGGTGTCTAAACAAGAGGCTGCAGGGTGTCCCAACCTACCCACAGGTGCGGGGGGGTCCCACAGGTGTGGGCGGTAGACCTTTGTTAATCCTGCGGGGAAAGTTCTAGTTCCAGGAGGCGAACCGGTGACCTTCTGATTACCAGACTGCCTCTCTCTACCCTCTCAGCTACAGCTGCCCCAGGTGATCTGTCATTTGAATCGATCTGTACTCCACCCTTCTCTATATATTGTGCCCCTTCCTTTCAGTTCTATTGTTTTGAAAGGAGAACAGTAGCATTAGCTGAGAGACCGAGAGAAAGAGGAGAAGAGAGAGAGAGATGTGATTGTTACTCAGTGTTGAAAAGAAAAGATGGCACATTGTGGTTGATGGTCCACTGCACTCGACTGGCTCTTTTTTCACTCAAGACTGCTCATGACCTTTCACCTTGAGGAATAGAAGAACGTATATGAGAAACAGTGAGACACAAATGTCTCAGAGGTGCATGGATGGATGGATTCCTATCCACCAGGGACTGATTAAGCGTTCCAGAACACATAACAGGCAGCAAGACGGACACAGAGGGAACAAAAGTGCACTTTTGCACTCTATGCACCTTTGTCTGTATAGCCTTGTAAGGTATAAAATAGAAGCATTTAAAACCACTCTCCAGTCTGAACTCATTTTTTGTTCCCTGTGCGTGAGTCATCCCTTGGTGCATGTAACCTTTTCCCGGACTATCGCAGAATAAGAAAAAGGGACATGTCTTTTAAGGCACAGCTCAAGCCTTGTGAACCACACAGAACACATACACATACAGTGAGAGGAGAATAAAATGTGTGAGCAGTGAGGATTTAGCTGTGTATTGCCTGTTGGAAACAGGACGGCACACTGCTCACTGTGGGGGCATCACTTCACTGTTTGGATGGGTTCTTTTCACTAAAAGACCAGCTGTAATCCACAGCTGAAGTTCTCGTGGCAGAATGTAAACTGGGAATGATATTAGAGCACAATACATGACGATACATTTGGATAGTGGAGGAGTTGTGATGGAAGTCTTATTAGGACATAACGATGTTTACTATACCTCAAACAAGTTGTAAGTTGGGTAGTTTTATTGTGTAAGAATGGGTGTGTTGTTTCTCAATTGGTGGACAACTTTTTGGAATGAAGAATTTCTGGTTTTCAATCCCTTCCAAAAAGTAATTCGTGGAAGGGATTGTTTTTAAAGGTGCCAAATTAATCATAATGAATAATAATCGCTAGACTATTATTACTTAACTATTTACTATTAATACTATTAATTCTTATTATTTGTACATTCTACTTTTTACTGACTCTAAAATGCCACCACGTAGCGTTCCCCTAAGAGATGTCTGGCCCTGTCATGAAGCTTCCACCTCATCAGATTAGTCGGCCCTAGTTTAATTTGATGGAGTGCTCTTGGGTAATTCAGTGCTCCTGATCTAATTGGCACTGTGATAGACACTTAATTTAAGACCCAATATCAGCTTTCTCAGCCACATGATAACTGATACGGGGACACAGCGTTCTGGAGGCTTTGACAAAGGACAAAATAGTTTTTGACAAATAGTTTTGAGTTTGGCTTACTGGAATCAGTGGAACAGTGTAATAGAAGTGTACACACACACACACACACACACACACACACACACACACACACACACACACACACACACACACACACACACACACACACACACACACACACTCTATGTTTCTCTCTGGGATTGATTCTCATTCATTAACTTGTTTTCTTGTTTACACTGATATTTCTTTACTTGGGGAAATACATTGTTCAGTTCTCATACACTTGACTAATACTATAAAAGCACATGCCATGCAAAACACACACAATGCCTCTAAAGATGGAATCTATGTTTTACAGAGCGGCAAAATCATGCCAGAGAGCTGGCCAGGGAGGCAGACCTGTCACAGTGGGACGCTCTGGTCATCATGTCTGGAGATGGACTACTGTTTGAGGTAATCGCGCGCGCACACACACACACACACACACACACACACACACACACACACATGCACACACACACATGCACACATAACCTTTCATGATGTAATATGCAACAATGACAACAGATACAACGGATATTGGGGTCAGAGTATCCGTTGTACCCGTCTGTCTGGCCCCCTTTTTTGCCCATGTATGGAGTTCCATGTAAGGTATGCTCAAATATGGAGTCCAGGCCAGTCTCTGATGCCAGTACTATGACATCATATTGATGGGTACTCCATATATGGGGATGTGCGGTTATATTGATATTTATGGAAAATCCGCTGATCCGACCGACTTCCCACTTGGCGCTTTACTCCCTCGCCGAGTTTGAAGTCGGACGGTCCCATTTATGGGTATGACCATATGTATACTGTATATTAATGATAGCAAATATTAACTTTATTTGCATGATGCATCTCTAAACTGATTATTCCATTGCTAAAACGTATATTTGATTAATTTATAATTTAATTTAATACATTTAATTTAATACATTTAATACATCAATTTATCATTTCAACCCTAGCTCACGACACATTATTCTATTTTCTTATATTTTAAGTTTAAAATATTGCATTAAGTTATGAGAAAATATGTAAAAAGTTGAAATATGGAACTCGGTTTCTGCCCGACAGTGATGACATACAAAGACATAGACATACCTATACATACATACAGTATACTGTACATATAGAGTAGGTACCTACCTATTCTAGTGTAATGTAGACATGAATAGGTTGTGGCGTTCTGTACCTACATGTGTGATCTGTTCTCACACGGGCCTATTGGATCAGATTGACTGACAGGCTGCAGTGCAGGTAATGACTAAGGACAGCCACAGCCAATTCTAGTCCTTCTCCATTAGAATCTACTTCATTCAAGCTGTCTTGTCTTTGTTCGGCAGGTAATAAATGGCCTACTGGAGAGAGCTGACTGGGAGGAGGCCATTCGCACTCCACTGGGCATCCTGCCTGGGGGTTCAGGCAATGCCTTGGCTGCCTCCATACATAACTACTCTGGGTGGGTCGCACGCACGCACATGCACACACGTATGCCATTAAAATGGAGTTAAAACCGTGGTCAGCTATTACTGTAGGTCGATGAGCTAAATTCCAAATAGATTGGCATACTAGAAGAAAAATAATCTGCACGCATCAGGAAACATAAGAACATGTCCAAACTGAGGCTTTTGTGATGTGAAAAACAGAATTGAAATAAACCATCAAGTTACAGAAAAGGTCATTCTCATGTATATACATACATGTTATTATGTACACTACTTTGAAGAATACATTTCAGACAATACATAGTACGTTAGGCCATTGTTATACAAACCACCATACCCTAGAGAGGACCTAGGGGGTACGAGATGAATGTGTACTTCAGCGATACCCATTGTATTCTGATGCAAACGTACGTAGCCACACAACTGTCATACTAGTAAACACAGGAGGAGTGCCTTCTCTTACATGATTAATATGCAATTCTTTGGCTGTCATACGTAATTATATTTAGTGTTTAGTGTTCGATCTCAAGAAAGTTCCAAGTCGCAAGTTTACTTTTCACTGAAATGAATTAGATCTAATGGCTTCCTCATAAATTGAACAAACCACGGTATGCTTTGGAAAACTATGGACTAAACATGCCAGATCACTGGTTTTGGCCTTTAAGTGCTCTAGCAAAGCAGCTCAGCTGGCAACTGTAGAACCTTATGGTTGTACTGGCCAGACCCCTATAGGGACAAGAATGAAGATGAAGCAGGGTGATGCTAAAAAAAGGACATTGTGCTCAGCTAAATGTCCCACCAAAAGTTTAAATATATATGCGTATCGTCTCAGTCGGGTGGAAACCTTGCATGTCCAAAACTGTTATTTTTCAGGATTCAAATTCTAAAACGGCAAAAGTAGCAGTAGTAGTTTCGAGCTTGCGGATCTGCTACTTTTGATGCTTTTGTGTGACGCTGTAGTATGATCAAACGAAAAAAACTAAAAGTGTAAAATATGGAGATAAGAGGTTTCTGCCAGACGATAAACATGCATGTTTTTTTTAATTAAAGAATTCACCTCCCACTGCTGGTGGTTTCCACAGAACATCATTCATTCAGTGCTGGTACAGAAATGACCCATCAGCCACACATTGTCTAATGGTCGTCTAACAGCAACAATGACCAGAAGAGACCAGACTCTACATTGTTCTCCCCCCCCCCCTCTCTCTCTCTCTCCCTCTCTCTCACCCCCTCTCTCTCTCTCTCTCTCTCATTCTGCCTCTCGTTCTCTCACCCCATCTTTGTCTTTCTCCCCCTCTATCTGTCTCTCCCCATTCCTCCCCCTATATGTCTCTCCCTCCCACGGACCAGCAGCATCCAGAATATCTATCTACACGCAGTGGTTGGTGCAGGTTGTCCCGCAGTGGCCCTAGCTAGAATGTTATCTGTTATTATCAGCTGAATGTAGGGGTTCACTGAGGCTGTGAGAGCCGCATGTGGATCCAATGAGTGGCAGCTAGAAGTGTGTCTGGTGGTATTATATGCACTGCAGAATCTAAAGACTCAGTGAGTTGCTGGACACAGCTCTGCAGTGGTGTGGTACTGGAACGTGTCCTTAGTATTATGCATGGTTGAATGATGAGTCCAGTGGTCGCTAGTAGCCTACAGTATGAGCTGATTTTTTAGATGTCACAGGGGATGTGAGCTGGACAGGTTCGACATGCCTCCCCCTGAGAGTCTCCCTCTCCTGGTGATTTACAGTCACTGCTATAATGATGATCACTGTCCTGAAGTATTGGAGATGGGTAAAGCTATCTTCAGTAGAGATGAGCACTAGCCATTATAAAACTACGTGCTTGATAAAAGGACATTATATTTGATTGAACACAAGTAGTGTTGGCCCTGACATGAGGTGACTTTGTCCCTTTGACATGAGGTGACTTTCATGTGCCAAAGATTTCTTTACATGCCCAAGTGTGCAAACCCACAGTATTGTTAAGCAGTCGTATAGAATGTCACTGTACATGAAAGTTATGTTATGGTTTCTTCATTAATATCCTCATCTGCTAAATAAGTATCAACTTAAAAATGTCATCTAATTTAGGTTTGTTACGCTTGATTTTCTGCCACTTTGTGCTCAACTCAACTGTATAATACTGTAGCTATGTTCTAGCTACTGTATCTATGAAACACTTGTAGCTGTGCTAAAAACTTGGTTGCAGGGAGCAAAATCATCTGAAATGCTCAACGTGTAGTACACCCCAGTAATTTATACAACATTTGATTGACAAATAATGGTCTGATTCAGAACAGACCTGAATGGCATGCACAGAACCATGTGCATGGCGAGCTTCCCAAAAACAATAACGTTTATTTGGTTTCCACCAAAATAGATGTGACGTTTTGAGCCTCACCGGCTCAACACATCACGTCCATTTTGGTGGAAACCAAATAACCTTTTTTAACTATGGACTTTAATTGTTTTGGGATTCTCAGCCCGGCACCTGGTACTTTAGTTAGTGGATGGGCGTGCTTTATTGTTTATTTCCAGGCAAGCTTTCCTCCAGCTAACCACAAAGCCCTATGTGTGTACACTAGATATGATTATGCTTGTTTCCGTAGACGGCAACATTATTCAAAGGACCCTTTTAACAGTAGACATTTTGATCGGTAAATGCAGCTGAAGGTAATAAAGTTAATTGTGGGATGTGTTTTTTTTTAGCTGTTCCTGTGTGCCAGCATGTAGAACTGTACAGGAGCTGTCCATTTTGACACACAGCTACACATTACGTTTGTTGTTATTATCTTCAGCTGTGTTTACCTGTCTGCTGCGAGGGGGGTAGGCTATGTCTGAAAAACTGGGTGCAGGATGTCACATTCTACCGACGTAGACGTTCATCTGATAATTGATGGATCCATAGAGGACCTCATGTTATTTATTCGTTATGTTATTTGACCAACCATTACTTCTTTCTTGGACAAATGGGCCAGGTAGCTATGTTTCATTAAAATGTTTTCATGTATTTAATCTATAAATCTTAGCCAATAAGAGGCCCACAATCAGTCTGCTGGGCATACATACAAGGTACATTATATATACTTAAAGAGGTGGTGCCATGGTTTTGCACTTTTCCAGTTTTTCATGTGTCTATGAGGTTGATAGAACTTCATTAAGCCCCCTGGTGGTGTTTTTATGGTGTTTTATGTCTTCTCTGACTATTTTGAGTTTCTACCTGGAGGCTGAAACCTTGAGGGTCAAACGTGCCAATAGAGAAACAGCGCTTTAGTGACATAGTAAAAACATACCCTCCCCCTCATTATCATAACACAACAGGTGTGGGCATGAGGAGGAGGAGGGACTAGGACAGGTGGGTGGTGCTAAGGTGGTGGAGGAGGTGCTAAGGTGAGAACTAGGTATACTTAATGAACTGGAGGCGTGTCCACATAAAAACATAATTTTAACAATTTCTGTAAAAAAATAAATAAAAAATCTTCCTCCTAGTGTAACCATAATACCTGATGATTATGTTTTAGGGGGGGGGGAATCACTGAAAATCACGGCACCCCGTCTTTAATGACTAATTAATGATTCAATTTGTGGAAATGTTATCCTGACTTTTATTTAATTTTATGTTTCACATAATCGTTTTGAATTATAATCTTTCCTTTATTTTACCCAGGGTAGGTATGCTGATTTATTGATTGATTTTTATTTGGTTTATTTTAAAAAGAGCACAGAGCACTTTCCGAAAAAAAAACAAGCGAGGATGAAAACGCAAGAAAGCCTGAGGGCTTATTTCCATTGCGGTCCTCAACAAAAAACACTAAACAACAATACATAGCTAATCTATACATAACAAATATCAATACACTACATAACATCAGAAGCTATTTAAAAAAGGTGCAGTATGCATACAGTACCATTACCATTTCAAATAAAGTGCATATACCTCCAAGGCATGATATGCAATAAAGTTCACAGCATGAGCACGAGAGCTCTTTTTCAGCAACGCCCTGCTTCACTTTCACACACCGATTAGAAAGAAACATGAGAAGACCGTGTTTAGATTGTATTATTTGAACAGCCAGACCAGTGAATATGATCAGGCTGATGAATATGGATGGGACTCTGGCCATGAGAGGCAGTCAATTCCATTGAGGCACCCAGCTTTAATGAGGTGTGTGTGTGTGTGTGTGTGTGTGTGTGTGTGTGTGTGTGTGTGTGTGTGTGTGTGTGTGTGTGTGTGTGTGTGTGTGTGTGTGTGTGTGTGTGTGTGTGTGTGTGTGTGTGTGTGTGTGTGTGTGTGTGTGTGTGTGTGTGTGTGTGTGTGTGTTGACCTTTTACCCCTGCCTCCCAGTCTTACAGCTGGGGCCGTCTTTGTTGTCTGTTGGCCCATCAGCTGATCTGTCCCTCATGATTCCCTACCACCTCCCAGTTCATTTAAGGACCCTTTACTGGTCAACTCTAGGCGGTCTCCCCCATTCCTCAACGTCGGCTCAATTCTCAGATCCCATATCTGACAATACTACTCCCAGTGTTACTGCACTATCATGATTGCAAACACACACACACACACACACACACACACACACTCCAGCCAATGATGATGGCAATCGCTTCTCAGATGTCTACTCTTCCCTCAAGGTCATTAGTGCATTTCAGCTGTGTTGTTTACGTCTTAGGCCATGGCTCCTCTGATGCATGCACCCCCCCCCTCATTCCCCAGTGCCCCCATGTCAAGTGAGGAGGAGCTACTGATCAGTTTGATCCTGCTCTACAGTATAAAAGATTAGTGTCTTATGTACAAGGTTCCACAACACCGTTTTCTTTTCTTCATATTTGCATAATGGTGAAACTAATCCATTGTGTTTAATGTTGATATGTACAGTTACCGTGTATCATTAGAATGATATCAGTCCTTAGACTGATATCACAACATCCCCACAACACTTGTCTCCCGGTGCTTTCTGACTCTTCTCGTCCCACTAATACTCTCCCTTCCCTCCCTGGTTCTCCAGAGCTGCGCAGGTGTTCGGCGAGGAGCTGCTGGTGAGCTGCGGCTTCATTCTCTGCAAGGGCCTGGTGTCTCCCATGGACCTGGCGTCCGTCCACCTGTCCTCCAGCCCGCGCGTCTTCTCCTTCCTGTCGCTGGCCTGGGGCTTTGTGGCGGATGTGGACGTGGAGAGCGAGAAGTACCGGCACGTTGGATCTGCCCGTTTCACCGTCGGTACCCTGGTGAGGTTGGCCTCGCTCCGCGTCTACCAGGGCAGGCTGGCATACCTACCTGCTGCCGACAAGGAGTACAAGGAGGAGGAGGAGGAAGGGGGACTTTTGGACAAGCACACAATACCAAATAAGCCTTTGTCTTTCTGCCCCGCCTCCCTCGGTCGCCAGCCCTCCCAGGACTCTCCCGACCACACGTTTCACAACTCCTGCAACTCCAACAACTCCCCCTATGTGAGGAGGACAGACGATGGCACACCATCTCGCAATGCCACTAAGGCCCTCAATGGTCCTCCTGACTCCCTGCTGTCGCCCCTGGATCAGCCGGTGCCCAGCGACTGGGTGGTGGTGCAGGAGGAGAGTTTCGTCCTCATGCTGGCCATGTACCAGTCC